>NC_083474.1:7090608-7215608 GCF_030014155.1 Tachysurus vachellii
ACAAGGTATGAAATAAAATAGATGTGACTACATCTACACTAGAGATCTGTATCTCTGATGTGAATGAGAGCTGGAAGATGTTCTTACGTCTGACATCTCTGAAGTAAATGGTCTGTCTGTTGGGGTTAAGGAGCTGGATGACTGAGTCGTCGTTGTTTTTCACCCGGCAGCTGATGGTGGCCGTTTCACCCTCGATCACCGACACGTTCGCCGTCACCAGGTTCTGACCCTGTGCTGTACAGACAAAGGAAGAGAATACAATCAAGACATTTTATACAATATTATACAATAATTTTATACAATATTCCTGCATTTTTAACCCTTTTCACCAGGACACAAGCTTTCAAAATGAGACTTATTTGAGACATTTTCGATCAGTATAAACAAATGAAATATCTTATCACCGCAAGTCTAATATAAAATGACTTTCACAGAATTTTAGTGGATGGAGATACTTTTAAATGTTAGATGCTTATGAACAAACACTTGGGGCATCTCAGAGAGCAGAAATGACTTGATATCAGTTTCGTTTGCATGATATCTTTGATACTTCTCTATGAATATATTGCCACTAGTAGGCTAGGTAAAAAACATTAACACTTAAGAAAAACTACAAAATCTCAAAGTCATTCTTTCTACATTTATATGAGTCATTAACTACCACTGGTGAATCTGATATGACAAACAAATTTATTTACAGCATTTGGCAGACACCCTTATCCAGAGTGACTTACATTATTTCATATTTATACAACCGAGCAATTGAGGGTTAAGGGCCTTGCTCAGGGGCCCAACAGTGGCATCTTAATGGACCTGGTATCGAACTCACAACCTTCCGATTGGTAGCCCAAGACCTTAACCACTAGGTTACCACATGCCCAAACACTGAACATGGACACAAACAAAACAAAAGGTTGAAATTCTATTTTTTTTTTTGGCCTCTGGTAAAAAGACTTCAACTTCCTAGACCTTGTTAGTACTTTGCTAAAGTCATGTCTTGGATTAGAATGAGAGCAAATATTAAATGTGATGTGCATTAAGAGTGAGGCTGTGTTAGTAAAGAAAATGGAACAATGGCATAATAAACAGACTTTATTATCTATTTAAAACAGAATAACATTCATTTCATTCCCAAAAATGACATTCTATATTATTCTGTTATCATGAATATATTATTTATGTTATATATTCATTTTAGATATAGCATGCGACTCTAAATGTTATGCTTTTTTTAAAGAATATTATTGGTCTTGGTCTTCTTTTAGTTTTGTACATTACACTATGCTTCTTAGACGGTGTGTTTTTTTGGCCTTGTGACTTATTGATAGGCTTCAAACGCATGATGAACCACCACAAAGGCAGTCAACAAAGTTCTGTCAGTGTCGGCAATTTCTACTGCCGGCGCCGTCGTCTTGTCTAAAATATAATTAACATGCCGTTTCTCACACTAAGCTACATTGAGATAAAAAGTAATGGCACTGATTTCAACCGACGATGTCTCTGAATTTCAACATAAATGCTTAATATAAAGGTTCATTGCTCTCTAAGAGTTCTACATAAAACCATTTCTTATGGGAAAAAGGTTTTATTGGCCAAATATGGATATAGATCAATACAGAACCTCAAGGAACATCTTTTTTTATATAGAACCTCAAAAGGAACATATTTTTATGAGTTTAGAGTCTTTACGAAGTTTCTAACACAGCATATAACCCTTAAGAAGAAGATGCTCTGTCCTGACAGAGGCTGTACAGTAAATCCCATTGTGAATGATGCGATATGCTACCAAGGACATCAGAGCTTTCCTATGCTTGCAAGAAATGTTTAAAAGAATCACTGTTGAATTTGCTGCTTAAAAAAAGAAAAACAGCAGGAATTACAATTGCAGGAGGTTCCCTCTTATGGACTAAAATAGCTACTGAATATCAGTCAGAACGTCACAACTGATCAAAATACAGCTTCTGGTAAAAGCAACCAATAGGACGACAGAATAGTTGAAAGAATAGACCAATGGACATGTTCAAAAGAGTGAGATTTAATACAAGCACATATATCATCAAACTTGCAATATCTAGAATGTTGGATCTTTAAACAAAGGCACACTGTGTAAAACAATACGAAACGAAATGAAACAAAACAAAGGATATGATGTTACTACACCGATGTTCGTTCGAAGATGGTGAAGGGATAAAAATGATGTTGTTGTAGCAGGAGATTAAAGCACACACACTGTAAAACCAGCATGCTGAACATTGTTGGATTTTCATAGATGGAAACCCTAGAAATTGCACAGGGAATGTTGAAAACTCGGTGCTGTGGACGTATTGATTTTACACGGCTGTGTGTTTAACTGGCGAGTGTGAAGCAGCTGCGTTACAAGCCTGCAGATCACAGCAGGAAGAAGAGAGAACTGGTAATTGCCGCTCAAGGCAGAACTTTATCGGACCTCTCCATCTAAACACATGGTGATGGAAGCTGGCAATCAACACTAAGCTCTTGATGGCATAATATCTGCTTGCCATGTAAGCCTACGCACACACACACACACACACACACACACACACACACACCAGCATAAACATAACCACCCACCTTCTCCCACACACCAAGTCTAACCTTTTTACAACTGTTGCTAATTAGAATCGGCAACACACTCGATCATTTCAGCTCTTACTCATGCTCAAGACTGGATTTTCTTTCCTTTTTAGAGAAATCGCATCACCTTGGTTTAGATTTTCATCCCAAAAGCAAAAAAGGCTAGTAAACACTTTGAAATACCTCAAACTCCCACACAATAGAAAGGCAACCTTAAATGATAGCTGGAAAGTAAACAAGCAATGCAAATTTGCATGATCACTCAATCAGCCATCTCGGAAACCCTTTTGATATTTAGAAAAGACTACAGAAAGCGTCTCGGGTTTTCCTCTCTTTGACAGGTACGTAAATAAATAAAGAAATAAATGAGAAAACTGTTCAGCTCAGGGACAAGATTCACAAATGACCTGGCCTAGACATAGCATAACACTCCGCCAGTGGAAATAAAGCAAGTAAACAATGCTATAATGTCCTGGGCATGTGGGGATGTGGGAAATAATATTGCTTTTCTTTATGAATGAGCATTAGCGAGCACAGAGAGCGCGGGGTGTCACAGACACAAGAGATATGCCGTGCTGCCGCAAACTGCAACCGTGCCTGAGGTTAAACATCCGTGACTCTGGGTTTCACATTGCCACATTGGCGCTGTGGAGGGGGGGAAGAAAAGAAAACATAAATAAATAAATGAAACCTCCAGGCTTGGCTAGAAAGGCTGTCAGCAGCTGAGGAAAATGTTTCGGCCAGTTGTCCATTGGGGAAAAAAAGAATATTCTCCAGAACAAATCCAATAAAACGCTTTAATTCTCTACTTCTCTGTTTTCCTCTAAAAATGCCGCATTATTAAATCGACCAAAGGCGTTTGTTCTCAAGATGAGTAAGCTATGATATTCGGATAAATAAAGACAGATGTGATTTAGGATTCAGAAAATCTTTTAACATTTCTGCATTTAAGAGCCATTTCCGCAGAGAGCAAGCCTCCACAGTGTGGGTAATGCGGCTTATTATTTAGCTATTAATCTTAAAGTACATTATTCGGTAACGTTGTAGTACTCGGGGCTTAGTCACAAAATATTTTAAAGGTCCTGCTCCTTGGATGGTCATAAACATAGGTGGAATTGCACTTGCACATCTTGGTCTCCGGCCTACGAAGTGTCAAAATGTTTTTTTCAGCACCACCAGAAATCTTTTCTCTGAGCAAGTACGTGTTTCCATTGCAACATGATTACAGTACCCTTACAGTTCAATATGCAAACATGTCTCTCTGCATGCAGAGTTGTAGAGCATCCAGAAATTTAAAGTGACTACATACTTATTTGTACTAACCTATAATACCAGAGTAGAGTAGTTTTACAATTACATTTATAGCATTTGGCAGGTGATCTTACTCAGAGTGACTTACAAAAAGGATTCCACGCTCTCACCTCACGGTTCGATTCCTGGGCAGGGAACCAACCCAGTCACTGAGGGGTTAACTCTCAGTGCTGGTTCCAAGCCTGGATAAAAATGGGAAGGTTGCATCAGGAAGGACATTCGGCGTAAACCCTGGGCCAAATCAAATATGCAGATCAGATACTCCTTTGTAGAGACCCCAAACAGGGAGCAGACGAAGGACAACAACAACATACAGCTGAGCAGTTGAGGGTTAAGGGCCCTGCTCAAGGGCACAGCGCTGTTTTTTTGGTGGTCCGGGGTTTTTAGCTTGCAACCTTTCAATCAACAGTTCAACACCAATGAGCTTCCACTTGCCACTACCACTGGAGCTTGCTTTGCTGGACATCTTAGTTTTCAATATTGTACCAACAGTTATATAACCCTAAAGCCAACCCTAACCCTAAACCCTAAACCCTAAACCTAGCTGAAGCAGGTTAATACCTGGACTGAGTAACGTATGTACTGTACTACACACAAGGTGTTGATTAATAAGTCCTTCTCAAGAAAAGAAGAGTTCCTTTGGGAACATGTATTTTCTTGTCGGTTCACAGCAAACCTTTGCTTCAACATTTCTTCTTTATTTCTAATAGGCTTGACTGTCAAGCACCAACTCAGTGCAGTGTGACTAGCAGGTCCTGCTGAAAAAGAAGGCACTGGCCTGGATTTATCCTCGGATGGATGAACGAGCAAGAGAATCAGGTACGGGTCAGAGGAGTGCTGTAGTGCTATGTGTGCTTGAGGAAGGGAAGGAGGAGGAGTAGTGGCACACCAACCCCTTCATCAATCCTCAAAGGAGAGCCTGCTGTTCTGTTTCCATCTCACTACAAACCACAGTATCGAAAGCTGATATTTATATGTTCAACTGAGAATAAAAACCGCATTTGATCTGAAACAATCAAGATCAGTGAAGATGTTAATTGTATGGTTAATACTGTGGGCATAAAATTGTATATTAAATACAGTCTGCGTGCCAGTGTAGAAGTAAAATGAAATGTGTGGTCAAGATGCAAATCAGCTGTGCTGTCAACACTTCATGCTTTAAAAAGGTTTGATAAAAACGTGCCTGCTTTACCCGACATTCTGTGAGGGAAAAGACTAAATTAAAAAAAAAGCGTCTTTAAGAGGCCTTTTTTTTATGTTACATTAAGATATACTCCACATGTTCACTCTATTAGAAACAACTGTAATCTACACGTTTATTCAGTTATCTGATCAGACGCTTATGTGGCAGCAACACAGTCCATAAAATCATACAGATATAGGTCAAGAGCTTCAGTTAATGTTCAGACTGACAAAAACGTGTGATCTGTGTGACTTTGATCGTAGCTTGGATGTTGGTATTTCAGAGACTGCTGATCTCCTGGGATTTTTTTTTTCACACAGCTGTCTCTTTAGTTTGCACAGAATGGTGCAAAAAAACAAAAAAAAAAATATTAAGTGAGCAAGAGCTCTGTTGGTTTAAGCTGTGTGTAAGAGTCTTGTTGAAAAGAGATGCCAGAGGAAAATGGCCAGGAAGGATATAGTAACTCATATAATCACTTATTACAACAGCGGTGAGCAGAAAAGCATCTACTGTTATATCCCACTCACCTCCAGGTTTGATGTGCAGTGTGTTCACAGTTTACACAAACTTTAAAGGACTGGCAATGTGCCATATGGAACTGCACAATTGGTCCACGAGTCTTTCCCAGGAATTTTTCAATGAGAAAGCCAGGCTGGGATTATGAGCTGCTTCCCCAAACATGCCCGCACTGGGTCCTGGATTCGGTCTCGAGCCAAGTGTAAAAACAGCGCTATTGGCAACTGAGTACAGATGTGGATTTAGATCCCTAATGAATGAGCTAGAGGTGACAGTAGCAAGCAAAAACTGTCTGAGACTATATGAGGAAGAAACCTTGAGCAGAACCAAAGACCCAAAAGGAACCCATCCTCTGTGTGGGAGACACCAGAGTATAAACCACTGCTCTTATATAGGACAGTTGTATACTATGAGATAAAACGTGTGTTGAACGACCAACCTGATAGATAAATAGATAGACAGACACACAGACAGACAGACAGACAGACAGATAGATAGATAGATAGATAGATAGATAGATAGATAGATAGATAGATAGATAGATAGATAGATAGATAGATAGATAGATAGATAGAGAGCTGAGTGAGAATGCTGTAGTTATAGACAGAGAGATGAGTGAGCATGCTGTAGTTACTGTATAGACAAAGGTGAGTGAGAATGCTGTCGTTATAGACAAAGGTGAGTGAGAATGCTGTAGTTATAGACAGAGAGCTGAGTGAGAATGCTGTAGTTATAGACAGAGAGCTGAGTGAGAATGCTGTAGTTATAGACAGAGAGCTGAGTGAGAATGCTGTAGTTATAGACAAAGGTGAGTGAGAATGCTGTAGTTATAGACAAAGGTGAGTGAGAATGCTGTAGTTATAGACAGAGAGATGAGTGAGAATGCTGTAGTTATAGACAGAGAGATGAGTGAGAATGCTGTAGTTATAGACAGAGAGCTGAGTGAGAATGCTGTAGTTATAGACAGAGAGATGAGTGAGAATGCTGTAGTTATAGACAGAGAGATGAGTGAGAATGCTGTAGTTATAGACAGAGAGCTGAGTGAGAATGCTGTAGTTATAGACAGAGAGCTGAGTGAGAATGCTGTAGTTATAGACAGAGAGATGAGTGAGAATGCTGTAGTTATAGACAGAGAGCTGAGTGAGAATGCTGTACTGTAGTTATAGACAAAGGTGAGTGAGAATGCTGTAGTTATAGACAGAGAGCTGAGTGAGAATGCTGTAGTTATAGACAGAGAGCTGAGTGAGAATGCTGTAGTTATAGACAGAGAGCTGAGTGAGAATGCTGTAGTTATAGACAGAGAGCTGAGTGAGAATGCTGTAGTTATAGACAGAGAGCTGAGTGAGAATGCTGTAGTTATAGACAAAGGTGAGTGAGAATGCTGTAGTTATAGACAGAGAGCTGAGTGAGAATGCTGTAGTTATAGACAAAGCTGAGTGAGAATGCTGTAGTTATAGACAAAGGTGAGTGAGAATGCTGTAGTTATAGACAGAGAGCTGAGTGAGAATGCTGTAGTTATAGACAGAGAGCTGAGTGAGAATGCTGTAGTTATAGACAGAGAGCTGAGTGAGAATGCTGTAGTTATAGACAGAGAGATGAGTGAGAATGCTGTAGTTATAGACAGAGAGATGAGTGAGAATGCTGTAGTTATAGACAGAGAGCTGAGTGAGAATGCTGTAGTTATAGACAGAGAGATGAGTGAGAATGCTGTAGTTATAGACAGAGAGCTGAGTGAGAATGCTGTACTGTAGTTATAGACAAAGGTGAGTGAGAATGCTGTAGTTATAGACAGAGAGCTGAGTGAGAATGCTGTAGTTATAGACAGAGAGCTGAGTGAGAATGCTGTAGTTATAGACAGAGAGCTGAGTGAGAATGCTGTAGTTATAGACAAAGGTGAGTGAGAATGCTGTAGTTATAGACAGAGAGCTGAGTGAGAATGCTGTAGTTATAGACAAAGCTGAGTGAGAATGCTGTAGTTATAGACAAAGGTGAGTGAGAATGCTGTAGTTATAGACAGAGAGCTGAGTGAGAATGCTGTAGTTATAGACAGAGAGCTGAGTGAGAATGCTGTAGTTATAGACAGAGAGCTGAGTGAGAATGCTGTAGTTATAGACAGAGAGCTGAGTGAGAATGCTGTAGTTATAGACAGAGAGCTGAGTGAGAATGCTGTAGTTATAGACAGAGCTGAGTGAGAATGCTGTAGTTATAGACAGAGCTGAGTGAGAATGCTGTAGTTATAGACAGAGAGCTGAGTGAGAATGCTGTAGTTATAGACAAAGCTGAGTGAGAATGCTGTAGTTATAGACAGAGAGATGAGTGAGAATGCTGTAGTTATAGACAGAATGTTGTGTGAATATTGTCCTCCATGAAGGAGCACAAAGAAGCTGAGTTTGTCCTTCATGTTTTAAACTAAATAATATCTAAAAAGCACTAAGATGTCAATCCATTCAGCTCTGTAATGTGTTTTATAAAGACCAGATCCTGATCTTTCTAGTGAAAGCCACAGCCACAAAACTGATCAGGATTGAAATGGGTTTCATTCTCTACTATTTGTTGCTGCACTACCTAAAATTAATTTGAATTGCTTAAATTGTCCTATTGATGTGTGGTCCTTGAATACACTAATACTCGTGCTGAAATTTTCTTTGAACTGAACTAGGTAGTGAGGTGCAGGGAGCACTTTGGGCATGTGTGGGAGGACGCTGTAATCTTTCACATTGATGCCATGGTTATATGAAGGAAATGCTTTATACATATTTTATATTTATGCCTGAATTATTATCTGCCCATTGACATGAATGCTAAAGTGAATGTTTCCATTTATCTCTAGTAGAAATGTATTTTCCCGTAAGGTTTCTGGGTCGACTCATATGAAAAAAATTCTTTGTTTCCGGTTTCGTTGGCCTTGGTTATTTTGCACTAGGATATTTCTCAGCTCCCTGTGAAATTCTGAGCTACTTTCCCCCCACTGGCCTTCAAGAAAACTTGTTCTTAAACCTTTTAACCTGTGACACTTACAAACTCCTGTGAAAGGGAAGGTTACTGAATAGAGCTGAAATACATTTTGCTTTGCGGAAGCATTCGAGTCATTCATGTCAGAAACAGCAGGCATGTGGATGGAATTTAATGTTATTGGTTGGAGGACATGCAACTAGAAGAGCTAACAATGCACTGTACAAACACAGAGAAGTAAATAAATTATACCTGTTATTATCTGGGTAGCTCCTGAGGAAGCACAGGGACAGAAGATATGACAGACATGTTAAAACTTAGACTGGATTTTTTTTCTCACATAATAATCACATATCATAATAATCTGAACTCGTCGTTGCATTTCAGAATCAACACTTTTTACTATTTCACCTGTGAAATCGACTTCAAATTTGAGATGTTCGTGAACAAGCACTTAACAGGCAGTGAGCAGAGATATGTCATGTTTTGTGGAAAGTGGGCGGAGACATACGGAGTGTGTAGAGTGTGCGGAGACATATAGAGTGTTTTGCAGAGTGGGCAGAGACATATAGTGTTTCTGCAGAGCGGGTGGATACATTTAATGTGTGTATAGAGTGTAATGTAGTGGTTGTGTGTGGAAAAATTACACGACAAAAGAAATGATGTTAAATTGCAACAGATCTAAAAATTAAAATAATAATCTCAAAAACAGATAAACATTATCCTTGCAAAATTTCTGTATCTCCCCATAAGATATACACAAAATTCAGCAACACATAAATGACAGAACAAAACAAAACACTGGTGAAATTCCACATGCCACACATCTGTATGCAGTAAGAGCAAAAAATGCTACATAAATACTGAATGTGTGAGTTACGTCAAAGTACAAAGTTTCAATCTGAGGCAGAGACTTACAGCGTGCCTCCTCAAACGTCTGCGTCTCTTTGCCGAGCACACCTCACCAAAGTAAACCACATTTTTTTGGATGCTGCAGGAGACATTCTTTCATTAGAGAGAGTCATTACCATGGTTCATGCTTGAACTAGCAGCTAATGACTCCTTCCCTAGAAAAAAAATGTAACCCCTACATACTCAGCCCCGACACCATACATGCCTCGGTCAATAAAGCTAGCGCTCGTTATGACACGGCAGCGGGATGGTGATTAGACCGCTGTCAGTCTTCTGACATGGCTGCGATAGACAGATTTAGCGTTTGATGCCATTCAGGTGGATGGAGGTGCGCTGTTATCTACTCTTCACAGGAGGGGATGAATCCTACGCAGGCGGAGGATTATTTCACAGCAGTGATTGACAATGCTGTCATCCGAGCAGGAAGGATAAGTTAGTCTTCGCTGCCTTTTAGTTTAAGAGTGAAGCTAGCCAATCGCGAGTGTCTATGCATACGGGGGGAAAAAAGCTGTGTCACGAGGAGTGTGTCCTGGGAAGAAACTGGGATGGAAAAAATTTTCTATGAAAATAATAACAGTTAGGGAGAGAAAATGGTTATAAGGTTAAAGGTTACTTCATTCATTGATACATTGAGTCTGTGCTGGTAACACTGAACAGGAAGGATGGAATACTTCATAAATTCAAAGTCATACATTCGCACATAAAGACAACTGAATGTAATTAATCCATGTTTTTTTTTTTTGGAAGAAACCGGAGAATTCTGAATAAACCTGAACAGTATCTCACTAATATTACACATTTTGCATGAAGATTCACTGCATTGTTTGCACTCAGATATATACAGCGGTTGGAGAGTGGCAATCATAAAGACTTGGAGAACTTACAGCAGTGAGCTCTATTTACAGCAAGAAGTGCATAATTTTAGTTTTAAATCCACACGGAAATGTAAACATGATTATTAGCGTTTTTTTTTTCCCTGAGCATTTAATCTGATTTTAAACATGCAAGAATCACAAAAGGGACTTCAAGTAGTTATCACAGTGTTTCCTTCAATACTCTAAATAGACACTTGTAAATGATACCTGAATAGAGAACAAAAGATACAAGCCTCCAAACCATACACACAGAATGTGAGAAGATCATCAACCTACTGCTAAAGATGTCACACATGCTTCACTTTTCAAAGGTGGAATAAAGCGCATTATAACAGAGCTGCTTGTAGCACCAGGCCATAATCTGCCATTGTTTTTGGGTCTGAAGTATAACGATCCTTATATGCTGCCTTCATTTGCTATCACAATGATCGGCAATGCAAGTTTCTACTTAAGGAAGTCGCACAATTTGTCCATATTAATTTTGATCAATTCTATGCATGTTTTATCTTTTTACACTGTGAAAATAGTGTATTAGACTAAAATTTTATTATTGACAGCAAGCTAGGCTAACTGAGTAATATGTCTTATGGTGCCAAAATAAATAGAAAAAAGAAATAGATACTGTACGAACGCGACAACAAAGCACGTGAAGATGCCACACTCGAAATTACCGCTTCGAAGTGGGAAGTAGGATCATTCCGAGGTGAAGCATGTAAAGGCAGTGTTAATCAGATTTCACAAGTTAAGGATAAGGTCAGTGCTAAAAGCAAGTAAGAATAAAAGGCAGTCGTTATCTAGAGGTGACCAACTGCAGGATCTAAAAACTCAAGGATGAAACTGAGTTTAAGTTTAATTATGACTAAAAATGCATAGATTTTATCACAGGGCTTGTTCTCAAATTTGATTTGTCAGAATGTGTTGTGTAGTCTATAACTTCAGATTTATTTGTTTATATTAATACACTCCTTCTAATATGTTATTGTTTATATAGTAACATACAGAATGACATACTGTATCCTCTACAGTATGTTCTATATGACCTAAAGGCCTTGATTATACTTGCTTTAAACCACACATACGTACACTTTGGATTGCTGACTCACATTTCCTATTGTTGTTTAGAGTACATCTTTCACACATTTATGGGATAGTGGTGGCTAAATTGGTTAAGGCTCTGGGAAGGTCATGGTTCAATCCCCAGCACTACCAAGCCCCTTAACCCTCCCTGCTCCAAGGGTGCTGTATCATATGATACCCAAGCTCCAAAGTTTTAACGGAGCTTGCCATTCTGTGTAAGTTTGCTGTGAAGAAATTAGTGTACATAAAGTATGCAGGTGAGGATGTGACCAATACTGCGTACGGCTCTGTTGCTTTTGGCCGTGCATGCACTTATGCAGGTCATGTGTGCAGTATAAACCCTTTTCAGCCTAAAAGTAAACAGAATTTTAAAAATGATGGAATTACTGACATGGTGACGCTCACTGTAAGTAGACATTTAGCCAACATTTATGGAAGAAGCCAAAGTTTTGTAACAATCCAGTCTTCAGGACAGGAATGTTTCTTGAAATTTGCAGTTTCTTACTAACATAAATTCATTCTTTGTTTCCTTCAATAAAGAGACGGAGGGTGTGTCCCAAATCACATAAAGTAAATAAGATATATACAATACTGTAGTTTTCAGTAAAAGTAAATGAATGAAGCAAAATATTTAAAATGGAAAGATTACATTCCTAATAACAGAAAAATAAAAACAATATTTTTTTGTGTATCTTAATTTAAACCAATATTTTTGTCTCCTCAACTCCTCTGTTTCCCACAACCGTTCCCCGTCACTCATGGTACACGTCTGTTTTGGAAACGAATGATGTCATCACACAAAAAAAATATGTACGGGTTACTTTACTTCCTGAACAAATGCGGATCAGAGTCTGACTTGTGTTGACGTTCAGGTGGAATCACCTCCTCCAGGTAGCCTGGGGTTCAGTATCAGGGTTCCATGCACTTCCCGGTCCACATGACAGCTTTCACATTAACAGTTTATCATGTGAACCATGCTCATTGACAGCACTGTGAGCTGATTATATATAATACAATATAATAATTAAGTAACATAACAAGCAACATACTAAAATGATTTCCTCTTGCTGTAATATTGAATATTAGCATAGTTGGGAATAGCGACAGCACACCCCTGCATGCCTGTGCCAGTATTCAGTATATCTTCAAAATTATTCATGCAATATTGCTTAATTATTTTTAGATATAGTACAAATCCCCTAACGTGATAAGATCATGTAGAGTTTGATCAAATGTGTTTTCCTCTTCTGTCCATAATGCATAATGATACATGCTCAAGAAAAGAGTGATAGCACATTTCTCACTCACATTCAGAATCAGAAGGCTCAGTTTCCTGTCTCAGGAAGCACATCAGCGGGACAGGAGAAGGAAGAGGAAGATAATGAGGACATCAGGATGAAGAGCGCTGACAGGATATGTCATCCTCTCAGCAGGGTCAATGGCACTCAGGATGCTGAAGTTGCACTCAGTGCTGTCTGTGATCTTATCCATCATCCTGCTCTGGCCTGATAAACCGAATTTTACGACCAACCATTACAGATACTGCTGATATTGTTTAATAATAATAAAAAAAAAACACTTCTACATTTTATAGTAATCTGCTTATTTATCTACTTCAGGAACTAATAAGCTCGTTTAAAAGCAATGGTTAATGAGCATAAGCATTACTACTAAATGAGGCATTAACCTTATTCCACCTCTATGGAAAATCATTCAGACAATACGCTTGAGGCTCGCAAGGGTTTCTGGGACAAACTAGGAGCTGTGTGTGCTGCTATCGGTCTCTGCACAGCATCTGCGCTATTCACGCGCTGCATTTTGCGATCATATAACAGCATCTGTGAACCACAATTCCATTCACGAGCTCTCGCACAAACGCTGCCTCAATTTGTTTGCTATTTTAATGTCTACCAGGGAGCCGCAATCAGACACCTGTCAGGAACACCTGCTGCGTTTTTCACACGGGCTTAAAAAAAAAAGAAGAAGAACATGCACCTTTTTTTGTTTTCGCTTCACAGTTTATAATCAACGCTGAGTTTCCAATCTGCGGCCGCCATTTTTTCAATTTCCTACTTGCCTTCTCTCGGTCAAATCATACCGTAAATCAGTCACGGACGTGTGAGGGCCGAGTGCAAATGTGTTCGGTGATGGAAACTTATAAAGCCTAAACATATAAACAATAAACGTGGGGGGAACAAATGATAATGGATGCACTGACACAATGGTCCATTTAGCATTCATACAAGTAATACAGCACGCTAGGTTAAAGTGCTCTTATTTTTTTTTTTTTTCTTTTTTTCTTTTTGGTTGAGTGTGTTTCTTATTCAATGTACACATTTATAACCCACAAAGAACCTCAGAGCACAGCAGGGCCTCTGAAGAACCCTCGATTCCTCTTGGGCTGCAATGCTGAAGGAAGAAAATGGGTGAAGAATCTGAAACCCACTTGCATTTGGTTGCTATTCCCATTGAAGGCTTTCAGTGCGTGCTCTTAAAATAGTGCTTTAAATGCCTATCATGAAAGGAGTTGTGAAAGAAAAAGAAAAAAGAAACAGCGCCTCTAAAGACGAATCATTATAAGAAAAAAGAACACATTGCAGTCGTGGTGGGATCTGAAATCCCTGATTCAATGACAAACTGTTTAAAGAGCACGCTGAGCAAATAAAAAAGCTTTCATTCATAAACGCAATGACATTTTTCTTCCTAAATACAAACGCAGGCTCTCGGTACGTTTTGGGCGCACGCGTTATTCTGGACGGAGATAAATATTAAATGTTTGTACAGTGGCTCCTGTGTGAATTATAAATCATTGTGAGTTATGAATATATTGCATGACTGCATCAGCTGCCAGTGATGTATTACAGGCTACCTAATTCTCTAATAAAAAGATGAGCGACGGTTAATCATTTGGCATTTTTGCAGTGTGAACTTGGTGAGTTTAAAGAGCGCGGTGGGAGATTACAGCACCGTGAACTGCCCTTTTCCAACTGACAAAAGCATAAACAGCCTTTAATAAACCTTGTAAGGGTGTTATACTAGAACAAACTGTACAATCATCACCCGAAAATGTCAGTCACAAGGCCTACTACAGCTAAAATCAATGCTGTTCAAAAAAGCACAAAAAATACACATCATGGCACAGTTAAGATGTTTTTCAGGCATTTAATTTCAGATTGAAGTATCTTGAGTAAAAAGGGCATTAAAAATATACACTGGAAAAAAAAAGTAATACGTGGTCAGCCAGGTTTAATAAAATATTTTACATTTCAAATAGTTGACACTTATAATAAACTTCATTTAAACAAGTTTCTTAATAAGACCTACTAGATTGAATGATGTAGGTGTGAACCTCTTGCTTAATATTATTCAGGGTTTTGAAAATACCTGATCAAATCACGTTCCGTGTACAAAAACTAATTGTGTTAATGGTAAAGTGGAACCAATAGACGCCTTTAAACGAGAAAAATTCAACTAGCTTTTTTTCATTGTACACACTAATACCTGCTTATTATTAAACCTACATAGCAAACATGTAAACAAACAACGTAAGATTTTAGCGTATTTTAATTAATAATGATCATCACATCTCAAAGTACTTTATTACTCTTAAAGCACAGCAATTTGGCAAAGGTTACAATATTTACTTTATGAATGAACAAGACATCATAGTTTTAGTAGTTACGTGAGAAAATGTATAGTTATATTATAAAACTATACTGTAAATAGTCATTGGGGAATGGCGGCTTAGTAGATGCGAGTACTTTTGCTTCATACCTCTGGGGTTGGGTTCAAAATCAGCCCTGTGAGCATGGCAATTTCATCCTGGGCTATGGGCTTTCCTTTGGGAACTCTGGTTTCCGCCTCCAGTACAAAGATACATGATAGCTTGGTTGGCATCTCTAAATTGTCCTTTGTGTGTGAATGTGTGTGTGTGTGTGTGTGTGTGTGTGTGTGTGTGTGTGTGTGTGTGTGTGTGTGTGTGTGTGTGCAATTTTGCTCTGCAATGGTTTGGAAGCTCCAGCCTTGTGCCCCAAGTCCCCTGGAGTAGACCTCAGGCTTTCTTTGACCCTGTGCATGCAGGATAAGTGCTACAGAAAATAAATGGATGGATAAAGTCATCTCTCACCATTCTCTCTTTTTTCATGTTCTTATATAATCACATCTTTTCTAACAAAATAATCAATGCCTGAGTGGTGTGATGCAAAGAGAAACAAAGCAGAGTGCCATTACTTCCCTGTAGTTAATTATATTCCTATAACAATACATCTCAGTGTTTTACTCCTCTAACACCACAGCCATTTGTCAATGGTACAAATTTTTTGATTAGTTAATGGTTCACACTGAACCATTAACTTTTTATAGTTAAATTTTATAATGCGGAACATCCATGAGACAAGATAGTTCCTATTATTGTCAGGCCCATGCAGTCAATGGACTCTAATTCCTAGAACATAACATGGCTTACAAACATGGCTGCCACTGACTACACACTGTTAAATACACCACTATTAACCTGTTCCCAATCACTGAACCTCTGATCACAAGCACCTGTTCTCAACCTCATACAACTTCATTTAATTGACACTCACTCACTGAATGTTTGTGTAGTAGTTTTGCTCTGTTCATTTTGTGCATCTGATATGACCAGCCCTTGTATTTCAGTGTTATTATTATTATTATTATCATTATTATTATTTTTATTATTACATTTTTTAATGTTTCTTGACTCAGGCGTTTGTGTTTCCTAGGATTTTTTTTATTTGCCTGACCTATGCCTGCTGTTTAACATTGATTCTGCCACATTTTCTGGATTCTTCTGCCCTGATCTCATTACCTGATAGTCATCACTTACATTAAAACAGCTATAAACAGTCAACGAGGTTAATAATGAACTTCAACCTGCCTAGTCACCGAAAAAACTGGAAAGCATAAAGCACAAAGTCCTCTGTCATTAAGATATATATACTGCATAATCCAATAATATTCCTCAATATCAATAACCCCCCTTTTTTTAAGCAGTTTATCATTAGCCTATTAAATATTATTATTATTATTATTATTATTATTATTATTATTATTATTATGTCATACCATACAAGTGCCTCTACATCAGATGTTATTATAGAAAGCATAATGTATTAGAATGAGCATATTAAATGATTTAAATGACAGCTGACACCACTGACACTTATGCCCCCTTTCTACCAGAAAGAACCGGGTGCTGGTTCAAAGTTGGTTCCACTGATCCACAACCATCACAGGGCCGAGTCTTACGTCACTGTATACGTGTCATCTTTCCCAGCAACTTTAGCGCAGCAACGGCAAACACAAACACAACATCAACAATGGCGGATGTTGCTTTACTGATCCAAAGTGTACGTGTAGCTCCATGTAATTTGTATAAATGGAGGTTGCAATCGAGAATAACCGATTTTTAACCGATAACATTATTTTATCATTAACACAGAAAAAAAGTTAGCCTCAGCATGTAGCTACCTACTATCATGTGTGCTGATAATGTATCATATTGCGGTAAAGTAAAACTTTATTAAACATTAGTATACTTAAGGTACATTATCAAATGCGCTAACAGTAACCCCGCCCTCAGCCCCGCCCACATCCCCTGACACAAGCGGTTCTTAAGTCTAGACCAGCAACGTTTTGGTGCTACTTAAGAACCACTTTTCCTGGTTCAGAGCCGGTGATTTGGGTGGCAAAAAAGAAAGAACTGATTCTACATTAGGCTCCGAACCAGCACTCAAACTGCCTCGGTGGAAAAGGGGCATTAGAGTCACTGTCTTCAACCCCTTTTTTCTTAATGCCAAATATTTTCTATACTTTATATTTATTAAAAAGAACCATTTTCCATTAAAAATAAGCGTTTGTGCAATGCAAACTCCCCTTGGATGTTAAAGTTTCTTCAGAGAACCATACACCCTGACAAAGAACCATTTAAGAACCTTTATTTTTAAGACTGTGTTTGTATGTGTAACTTTTTTGTGTGCCAGACTGGTTCTTTGTTATCACTACAGGTCACATAAGGCTGACAAAATAAGTAAAGACACCTACAGTATAAATCTTTTTTCCTACACATTCGTGTATATATTTTCTTGTCTCTACATTGTTCAGGAGTATGAAAAGTACAATATAACAGTACATGACACAGATATCTGAGTTCCTATATTATTATTCATTTTACTGTATGCTACACCCAAATAAAAGATGTTGCAAGAAACAAATACCACAAAAACTATGTGATAGAGCGCTTTTAACAAAAGACTTCTTAAAGGTCAAACATGACATGAGAAATCACAGGAATATCTTAGGAATTAGATTTCTACACTGTTCAGATAAACTACTGAAGGCAGGCAGTGACGTTGCAGTCTGTCGTATATTAATACCCAGCTTTAAAAAAGCATATACTGTGATTTAATATTGGCTTGTACGATCATCATATGGTCCGTTTTTCACACAGTGTCACCGCCGGTGCCGCTGTACCTGGCTCCACAGTCGAATATGTCATATTGATTGACTGTTTAATTACCTGTTTAATTTGTTGTTAATTTGCACCTCATAGCAATCACATTTGACTGGCAAGAAGCCTGGTGCACAGCAGCTCCTATTTAACCTCCATCTGGCCCCACATCCCTGCGAGTGACTGAGAAGTATGGCTTAGCAATAACGGTGGCACTAAAAGAGCCATTTTTTCAGGCTGATATGGACGCATGGAAAGCGTTAGGACAGAAATATTGAATTCATTAATGTTCTCTCTTATTAACTTACATCTAATATGCTCTTGATGGTTATGTGCAATATTTGCCTTTGGGTCTCAAAGCCTTTAGCTTTGTCTGATTTGTGATGCAATGTGTGTGTGTGTGTGTGTGTGTGTGTGTGTGTGTGTGTGTATGTGCTGTGTAAGTAAAACCAGAGTATTACTGAAAGGATAACTGCCATGAAAGCAGCTTCTGCAAGACAGAAATTACTGATACATTTTATACAAAAAAATCTTATGTAAGTAAATATACAAAAGATATGAATACAGTATATGGATTGAATGGATAATGTGATCTAAACAGATACAAATACAGATATGAATAGGAAGCGCAATATTATTATTATTTTTTAAGGACACATTACAGGGCATCTCGTTGAGAGAGAAAAAAAAAAACACAAACAGAAAAACCCCCACATCACACCAGCAGGAGGTTTCTGCTTCCCTGAAATGTCCGTGTGATCTAGAAAGGTGCAAATATAACATAATTATGAATAGTAAGTGTTCTATTCGGATGCATCACAAATCGCTTACATGTACGTTATTCTGTGTGATTGTGTGTGTGTAGTATAAATAGTGAGTAGGATGTTCAAACTCAAAATTCCTACAAGTGCACTTAGTAACTGGATGAGGTTCTTTATTCAAGAGAAAAAAATCATGTGAGAAATGTTGGACGCTTCATGCACTCGACACCAGCAGCTTTGCTTACATAGAGGAAGAACGTTGCAGTTTACCTTTTTTGGCTTTAACCTGCCCTAAATGCCACCTTACACCTGTCCATACAGCTGTTCTAATGACACACTGCATTAAAACACCCCAGTTTGTCTAGCATCATTATTTCTACCCAGCTTTGTAGCAGATTCTGGTATTGTGTGTAATTTGAATTTCTGATCTTTCTGGAATGAACAAGACCCAAAACTAATGTAAATCTGATCAAATATTGTTGGATGGCTGTTTTTGTCAGCAGTAAACAACTGTTCTTTGATTTGGGGAAGACATTGATGTTTTGAAAGATAATTAGTTGGCTGACTCTTTCACATTAAATGGAAACTGCCAAAAAAATCTCCACAGGACATCTGGTCTAAACAGATTATGAATTTAACTGAAATCTAGAAGAAATTGCTTGCGGTTTGATTTGCGAATTTAAAGAGCTATGAGGTGCTACCAAAAACATAGAGGTTTAATTGCTTAATATCCAAACAGATACAGATACAGATAGTGGCATTGTGTAACACCCCAAAACTTCTAATCTCTTTTCAAACACTTAAAAAAGCTACGCTACACAGTGTTCACTGACACAAACAAATCACATTTCAAACATATTCTCGATGACATTGAAGACTAGCCAAAGACAGAGAGTGAGCATAGTTTTTTTTCGCACCTGATTCAAGGTCTATCAAGTCCAATCATCAGCAGATCCTGTGATGCTGCGCGGTATGGGACTACAGTGATGCATATAAAAATAGACTGTCATTTGCAATCCCCTGCGGCTGTGAGCATGAATGTCCATTTCCACAGGATGGGACAGTGCGGTAATTGACATGCGGCAGCCTTCGCTCACTGAATTTAAACCGAGACCTTCAGGTAACACACTACCTACGCACCGTCTCTCACATGTCTATATCTTATTCTCTTTCATCACCTCATATCCAAACAGCCAACTTTGAACAGAATGACCTCAAGGACTTCACATATCAGCAATCTTCTAATCTTATTAAGTTAAGATGCAAGAATAAGTCTTATGCAAATATGTTACAAATACGTTTTAATGTAGATTGTAAAATTGAACTGATTTGCAATCGAAACATGAATTTCGAAACATGAATATTACATTTGGGTTAAAAAACAAAACAAAAGAAAACAAACAAACAAAAAGGCTAACCATCCCCCGAATAGCTTTGTCAGTTTTTGCCTTGCATTCTTCCACTGTAATATATCCTTTGTGCTTGTCCAGAGCTCACATACATACATAATAACTGATACAACAAATATCAACTATTAAATATCAAGGGAGAAGGATTATAATTAGAACAGCTTTAGTGTCCAGCATAAAAATGATTACTGGCTCGATGCCACTTCTAACAGCATGGACTGAAGGCAAGGATGTTAATATTCATGCGCAAGTTTAGTTTCTGTAGAAACAAAAATGGCAGGAAGCAAACAACCTGTTTAGACCTTTGCACATATGTATACAATACAGACAAATCATACACATCTATAACGCCTATGTAACCTTATAAACTTGAATAAATTTTAATGTAGCCCATTTTATACATTTTCTTCTCAAGCCTCTCAACTCCCACACAGCTGTCCAAGTAATGTACGTCTCTGTAACTACATCTACATCTGCAGACCAATGCCTGCCTCAAGCTTCATATATCAACTCTGAATACAGCCTTTAAGTACTGCGGCAGTGTTTTTTTTTTTCCTTTTTAGTCCCTGAAGCGGTATACCAGGTGTTCAGTAGTGTGACACACTAAAGCTGTTGACTGTAGGGAGGTCTGCACTTGTTGGAGCTCGTTAGAAAAACATAATGCCAGGGAACCTCATGACCTCAGGTTTAAATTATCACTATTGAACAAGCCAGACGAGACAATGGCAAGAAAAATCTCCTTGAGACGATATGCAGAAGAGTCAAAAAGGAATCCATTCTCATTTGGGTAACAGCGGATGATGCGATTGTGAATAATTTCCCTTTTGTGTACGATACAGTAAAAAGTGTGAACACATAACTAGAAAACTCCTTCTAGTTATAACAAGATTTTCTTTTGAACTCTTCACTGACGGAAAAGAGTTGAGTGCAAATATGTTTGTGACACCACAGTCCAAAGCTATCTTCGTGGTGTCTAAGTGGTAATATTCCACTCGACTACAAAACTATAAAGGACATTATTTCCTGTTCGGTGTCACATTAGTTCGGTGTCACCCACATGAGCATGAGGTTCCCTTCTGAGTCTGGTTTTACTCAAGGTTTCTTCCTCATATCATCTCAGGGAGTTTTTCCTTGCCACCGTCGCCTCAGGCTTGCTCTTTAGGGATAGATGTTAGAGATAAATAGTAACTTAATTTTAAACTTTAAACTTTAAAACATTTATTCTGTTTCTATATTTATGTAAAGCTGCTTTGAGACAATGTGAATTGTTAAAAGCGCTATACAAATAAACTGAACTGAATTTAACTTTATAATAAAAAATACAACTCTAAATAGAGACTATAAACATATGCCTACTTGCTCCGGTGTTTGCTCTAAAACTTCCCCCAAAACATAGACATTCACATAAACTGATAGGGATTATAATTTACACTAAATAAGAAACCACCCTACATTTGTCTTGATTGGTTGGATATATTTTATTAATCCGTTTACAAATGTACTGACTGACTCCTCTGGCTTCTTTACAACCTGCACCACAGAAACTCTCTGATTGTGCATTTCTGCAGACGAGCTTTATGTGAATGTGTTGCTTGCTGGCAGACAGAGGGTCATGACATCTCCTAATCTTGTGATCTCCATCTATGTACTATCTGTCAGTTGAAAGACACAGAAGTTAAGATGGTCATGTCTCCTCATCTGGAGACAAGCGGAGCAGCTTGACTCAGTAGTGTCCCGGGGTCGTTCTTTACCATGCCGACAGACATCACACTCGTTTTTCTTTATGCAATAAGCAGGAAATCTATCTGTGTGGTGTTGACCTCAGATTAAGATTCTTAAGAAAACTGAATTGGCTTCTGAAAATGTTTTGTTTCAATTGGTAGACCAGCAACACAACACAGTGTTGGTACAAGATGATATACATTTATACTGACAAGTTTCCTCTAGGTTCTCCGGTTTCTTCCAACCTCCTACAAAAAATGTGATACATGGATTGTTTATATAAAATGACCTCTAGGTGTGCATGTGTGTCTAGTGTGTGCATGAGACTGGTGTCTCTCCGGGGTATGTATTTCAGCCTTGCATTCAGTGACCCTTAAGGTGACTTCCTTTGGACGAACATCATAGAAACTTACTTTATAGTCAGGGTCAAATATCAAAATGAAATCTAAAGTGCGAGCAAAAATAAACAACTCTGTTATTACTGTATCAGGACATTTGCTCTAGGCTGTCCATAGATAAAGCAGCTTTTCATAATGATGCTTTTACCACATCATAAGTGCCTGGGTCAAGAGACACTGCAGGGCAGTGTTTTTAAAGTGCTCACTTTGTATTATTCTATAATGTTAGTACCACTTTTACATACAGTACCACAAGATCAGCGTTCGTGATCTAATGTCATAGTGACCCCGTGACAACAATAATCTGTCAGTACTGTATCATCAGATCAAACTTGATGTTAAAACTGAAGAACAGAAGCTTAATATCGGAAGTTTACTGGGCATAAGCTTCATAGATGCCTACAAACACTACAATAAGTACAGTTTATTGAACAATAAGTTTCAGTTACATAAAATCGCTTGCTTAAAAAAGTACAAATTAGCAATTAACATGACTTATTGGCAACAGCGAGAACGATGTCCTGTTTTAATTAACACCTTGCCTCATTGCAGCTTTACCAACAATTTTAAAGTTTAAAATGAAGTTACAAATATATCTAATAATTTTAATATTATATACCTGTCAATATAATCTTCTTCTTCTTCTTTCGGCTTTTCCCTTCAGGGGTCGCCACAGCGAATCATCTCTCTCCACCTAACCCTATCTTCTGCATCCTCAACACTTGCACCCACTAGCTTCAAATCCTCATTAATTACATCCATATACCTCCTCTTTGGCCTTCCTCTTTGCCTCCTGCCTGGCAGCTCCATGTCCAACATTCTCCTACCAATATACTCACTCTCCCTCCTCTGAACATGTCCAAACCATCTTAATCTCGCCTCCCTAACTTTGTCCCCCAAACGTCCAACATGAGCTGTCCCTCTGATGTACTCGTTCCTAATCCTGTCCAATCTTGTCACACCCAAAGAGAACCTCAACATCTTCAGTTCGGCTACCTCAAGCTCTGACTCCTGTCTCTTCTTCAGTGTCACTGTCTCTAAACCATACAGCACGGCCGGTCTCACCACTGTCCTGTACACCTTCCCCTTGATTCTTGCTGATATTTTCCTATCACACAGAACTCCTGACAC
This sequence comes from Tachysurus vachellii, assembly GCF_030014155.1. Lineage (NCBI taxonomy): Eukaryota > Metazoa > Chordata > Actinopteri > Siluriformes > Bagridae > Tachysurus > Tachysurus vachellii. The sequence goes on from NC_083474.1 coordinate 7,113,926, forward strand.
CTTTCTCCACCCACTCCAACCTGCCTGCACTCGCTTCTTTACTTCTTTCCCACTCTCTCCATTACTCTGGACTGTTGACCCCAAGTACTTAAACTCCTGTACCTTCTTCACCTCTTCACCCTGTAACCTTACTATTCCACTTCCCTCCCTTTCATTCACACACATGTACTCAGTCTTACTACGACTGACTTTCATTCCTCTTCTCTCCAGCGCAAACCTCCACCTCTCCAGGTTTTCCTCCACCTGCTCCCTGCTCTCACTACAGATCACAATGTCATCTGCAAACATCATCGTCCAAGGAGACTCCTGTCTGACCTCCTCTGACAACTGGTCCATCACTATAGCAAACAGGAAGGGGCTCAGAGCCGATCCCTGATGCAGTCCCACCTCCACTGTAAACTCCTCTGTCTGACCTACAGCACACCTCACCACTGTCCTGCTCCTCTCATACATGTCCTGCACCACTCTGACATACTTCTCTGCTACTCCTGACTTCCTCATACAGTACCACAGCTCTTCTCTCGGCACCCTGTCATACGCTTTCTCTAAGTCTACAAACACACAGTGCAACTCCCTCTGACCATCCCTATACTTCTCCATCAACATTCTCCGAGCAAAAATTGCATCTGTTGTGCTCTTTCTCGGCATGAAGCCATACTGCTGCTCACAAATTTCCACCACCTTCCTTAACCTAGCTTCCACTACTCTTTCCCACAACTTCATTGTATGGCTCATCAACTTTATCCCCCTATAGTTGCTGCAACTCTGCACGTCACCCTTATTCTTAAAGATCGGCACTAACACACTCCTTCTCCATTCCTCAGGCATCCTCTCACTTTCTAATACCCTGTTGAACAAACTAGTTAAAAATTCCACTGCTGCCTCTCCTAGACACTTCCAGACCTCTACCGGGATGTCGTCAGGACCAACTGCCTTTCCACTTTTCATCCTCTTCAAGGCCTTCCTGACTTCATCCTTTCTAATCTTATCTACTTCCTGTTCCACAGAGTTCACCCCTTCTACTCTTTTTTCCCTCTGATTTTCCTCATTCATCAGCTCCTCAAAGTATTCCTTCCATCTCCTCTGTACACTCTCCTCACTTGTGAGCACCCTTCCATCTCTATCCTTAATAATTCTAACTTGCAGCACATCCTTCCCATCTCGATCCCTCTGTCTAGCTAACCTGTACAAGTCCTTCTCTCCTTCTCTAGTGTCTAACCTAGTGTACAACTCATCATATGCCTTCTGCTTGGCCTTAGACACCTCCCTCTTCACTCTGCGCTGTAACTCCTTGTATTCCTGTCTATTCTCTTCAGTCCTGTCCATATCCCACTTCTTCTTGGCTAATCTCTTCCTCTGGATACTATCCTGAACTTCCTCATTCCACCACCAAGTCTCCTTATCTTCTTTCCTCCTTCCAGATGACACACCCAGCACCTTTCTCCCTGTCTCCCTGATCACTTCTGCTGTAGTTTCCCAGTCATCCGGCAGCACTACCTGACCACCCAGAGCCTGCCTCAACTTCTGTCTAAATTCCTCACAACATTCCTCCTTTTTCAGCTTCCACCACTTAGTTTTCTTCTCTATCTTTGACCTCTTCCTCTTACAGACCATCAGAGTCATCCTACACACCACCATCCTATGCTGTCTGGCTACACTCTCTCCCACTACCACTTTACAGTCACTAATCTCTTTCAGATTGCCTCTTCTACAAAGGATGTAGTCTACCTGTGTTCTCCTACCTCCACTCTTGTAAGTCACTCTATGTTCCTCCCTCTTCTGAAAATACGTGTTAACCACAGCCATGTCCATCCTCTTAGCAAAGTCTACTACCATCTGTCCTTCAAGGTTCCTTTCCTTAACTCCAAACTTGCCCATCACCTCCTCATCACCTGTGTTCCCCTCACCAACATGTCCATTAAAATCCGCTCCTATCACCACTCTCTCACCCTTGGGAATACTCTCAATCACCTCATCGAATTCACACCAGAATCTCTCTTTCTCCTCTAACTCACAACCTACCTGTGGGGCATAACCACTAACAACATTCAACATCACCCCTTCAATCTCTAACTTCAGACTCATCACCCTGTCTGACACTCTCTTCACCTCCAGAACATTCCTCACAAACTCCTCCTTCAGGACCACACCTACCCCATTTCTCTTACTATCCACACCATAATAAAACAGCTTGAATCCTGCTCCTATACTACGAGCCTTGCTACCCTTCCACTTGGTCTCCTGTACACACAGTATATCCACCTTCCTTCTCTCCATCATATCAGCCAGCTCTCTACCTTTCCCTGTCATAGTACCAACATTCAGAGTCCCTATTCTCAGTCCTACACTCTTACCTTTCCTCTTCTCTCTCTGTCTGTGCACTCTCCTCCCTCCTCTACTCCTTCGACCAACAGTAGCCCAATTTCCACCGGCGCCCTGTAGGTCAACGGCGCCGATGGCGGTCGTTGTTAACCCGGGCCTCGACCGATCCGGTATGAAATTCTTACTGACAACTCGCATGGTTAGATTTGGCAATGTTTTATGCCGGATGCCCTTCCTGACGCAACCCTCTCTATTTATCCGGGCTTGGGACCGGCACAGAAGTCACTAGACTGTGACCCCCATGGCTAGATTCCTGTCAATATAATAAATATATCTAATAAAACGAGCAAGCAGGAGGCGACGATGGCAAGGAAAACTCCCTGAGATGACATGAGGAAGAAACCTTGAGGGGAACCCGACTCAGAAAGGAACCCATCCTCATTTAGGTGACACTGGACAGTAAACAATGTCCTTTTTACAACAGTTTGTACTTGAGTGTTTAATGCGTAACTATTAGTAATTAGTTCAAGGTTATAAACAGGGCAATTTAAAGTTGTTTTTTACATTTTACATTGCCGCTTTTTACAAGTGCCACAGACTTGGAGCAAATATTTGAACATTTGTTACTGTTATCTTTTTTTTTTTTTTTTTACAAGCCAGTTCTGATTTAGAATGCAAATACGGATGGACAGTTTAGGCAAGTTTGAGGTCAAAGGCAATCAGTGAACAGCGTATCATAGCAAAAAAAACAGAAATTGGAGTCAAAATAACAGATCAAAAAGTAAAAAATGTAATAAAGTCAGAGAAGGCACTGGTGAGCGTTTGCTTCCCAAAGTTTGATAATGTAAGTCGCTTATAAGCACTGAGTCAGTGGGGGTGTCATTGGTAGAAGGTGTTGGAAGTCCGTAACTCTGAGGCTTGTAGTTCATGAAGACCTTCAGCTAAATCATTTACATAAATGTGTGTGATTATTTGCAACAAAGGTTTGTTCCAATGCTTTTGAGGCTCTTGTTTCATGTTTAGACATTCAGACCCTATGGATAGCTTTTTCACAAGTTTGCTATCAGATTGAAAAAAAAAAAAAAAAAAAAACTCTTTTTTTCAGTAACTTGTTTTGCTTCGCTGGAATACTGGGTCGGCATCCAGACCAGGATCTGCCACTGCCCCCAATCAAGTGTTAGACTATGCTCACTTGCATTATCGGTTGATAACATGTTCCTGTATTAATCTGTGTGTAGATAGAGAAAGGCACATATAATTAATAGAGTTCATTTCCTCTCATTATATATGCAGTTTACTGTATGACATATATAGCCATGTTGGAATGCGTATAATCGCCAATGAAAGCACACTGAGCCTCGCATAAAAGGAAAGAGAATTTCAGTGCAGCGATGTAGGCGGGATAGCACTCCAAGCTCAGCTTAAAGATCGGAAGCCAGATGCGCCGCTCTACACAACTGACAGGAAGCGAAGGCTTTGATCATTACCTGGCATGTCAGCATCCCCTCCCTGTGTTTCTGTCCCTTGTACCTACTTAGGCAATTTTCTGACAGCACACCATGTTGATTGACTAATCAACATAAACAGTATATCCCATCATCCTTTGTTGTATGTGTACTGTATAGTATAATAGGGTTAGGACCAGAAATCAAGTGCTGTTGTGGTGTTGTGTATAAGATACAGAGGCTTCAAATGAGTGTGTTTATTAGCGCTGATTTATGCACATTTATTCCTTTAACTCATCCCAGTGGGGAATAAAGTGTGACGTAGCACTAACAACCCGCTCTCAGTGCACTCTTTATCAAGTCATTAACGCACTGAGGGGCAAATTACACTTGAAACACTAGTCCCTAGTTAGCGTCAGTATGGACAATTCTGGACCATTTTTCTCCATTCCTGGCAATCGAATGCAACATTTCTGGCATGTCTTTAAGTTTGAGCTTCCAATCCCTTGTTTTTGACTTGCTTGGTCCATGTTTTTGATCGTTGCATTTTTCACTGTGTGGGCCGCTGCCTCCAGAGAAGTCTGTTCATCCTACATACATCCCAACCATCATCTCTGGATTTCATCTTTGGCCGTAGGTTGCTATTCACATCCTAGTCTTATGGTCTCATTTCGAAGGTTGCAGATTTTGGAGGGAAACTCAGAGGATTTGTCACAATTCATTCCTGATGACACTGAGAGACAAGAATAAAGCAAAAGGCCTGGACATAAACTGGGGATTTTTGCTTTTTGGTCTCTGTTTTCCTCTCCCTTGTTTCTGTTTCTTGACTATCTTCCTCTCTTGTAAAATCCCATTGCAAAATGAATTCAATATTTCTTGTAAAATTCCCTTTGTGATAGCTAACGTAGCTGAACCTGCTGGTGGTAGACTTACCCCTGACAGTCAGGATGTTTTATCAGCCTTATGTTGGTGTTTATTAAGTGAAAGAAGTCACATCATAACTAATAGTTCTGTCCCTCTGACTTGAGATGCTACATATCTTTGTTTTCCTCTGTATGTCTACAGGAGCAGCCGGAAGATCAAATTTCTGTCAAAGGAGTGAGTCATCGTGCAGGGTCCAATTCATTAAAAAAAAACAGCAAAAAAAAACAACAAATGCTCCACAGAGAGCCTGGATATTGTATTGGGTCCTTAAATGAACTGATTTAGAAATTCTATAAAGTTTAAAAAAGTTTAGTCTGGTGATATGTAAGGAATAAGCTTGCTGTGATGAGAAAATATGAGGTGGCGTGATGGCCCGTTACACTGACTCTGGAGACTTATTCCATACATAGAGAATGCACACATCCTTGCTGTAACATCGCCATCTGCACTGCCCTTCCTGAACCGCCAATGGGAATGATGATGAGCCACTCAAACCCCACAGTCACTTCTGGGTTCACAGACTTTTAAGGCCATGCTCACGCCATCATCGACGCAAAGATTTGTCAGTTTAGCCATTGTGTATTCGACCTATTGATTTGTTTTCTCATTATGCTCTTTGGATTACTCTATTGAATTTGTTTGCTTTTTGGATTGCCCTACTGTATACAGTATGCACTTTTGCTATTCATTTACAGTACAATGCTGTCTCTTGCCTACTCTTTTGGATTGTTCACCCAGTGTTTGTTCCCCATTAAAATGGATTCTACTCCTTCCGCCTCCTCATCACACTTGCACAAAGTCTCACTATATTAACTATTATGTTTTTCTCTATCAAATACAATATCCATTTGTCCCTTTGAGTAAACTGTTACTTTAATAGAAAGGCTAATATATTAGAAAAAGCATAATAATAAAAACCTGTGATTTACTGTCACAGCTGATGTTATAAAAAAAAAATTAAGTCATATAGTGTAGTGTAATATGAAATATTGTATATTTTAATATGTATTAAGGCAAATAGTATTTGAAGAAGCCTTTCTTTGTCACCTAAAAAAATTACAGTGAAATTCTTTTTTTCACCTAAACAAGCCTGTTAGGAAGTTGGGGTCAGAGCACAGGGTCAGATATGATACAGCAGCCCTGGAGCAAAGATGCACAACACTGGCAGCTTGGTGGAGCTGATCAGTGACCCTGAGTCTTAACCATTGAGTGACCACTACACACTGGAAGGCCATCTACACAGTTACAACAACTACACAGTTTAGGTTTTGTGTGCTTATTGTCTTGCACTCATCTTATACTGTACTGTTGTGTATTTGTACCCTGGTCCTGGAGAAACATCATTTTGTTCCAATGTACAGTATACAAAGCTATATAGTGGAATCCAAGGAAAAACTCACTTGATTTGACTAATAAGCAAGATTGCAAAATGGCAAAGAAACTGACATATTTTACATTTTCTTAAAAAATGGATGACAGTATAATGCTGCTGACACACAATATATCCCATAACAGTAGAGATTTCTCAGGTATCTCAGATTTCTCAGTGATGTTCTTACAGTTATCATATGTAACTTTTGGTTTGAGCTCGTGCTCCAGCCACATGTCCTTAGAGGTTCAGATGGCATTATACTGTAGCAGTTGATGCCAAGAATCCACTTGTAATATCATAAATGGTGGCGTCAAGGGAGGCAAATGACAATAGGGCTGGTAAGTAGCTTGTGTCTATCACTTTTAAAAATGAGACTGTCTTTCCTCAGCATGCTCAGTGCAATTACTGTCTCTGTAGGGTGCTGCCAGGAGGAAGGAAGAAGAACTGCGAGTTGGCCGTGGCTACACATCGCAGTGGCACAGCTCCCGATGGCTGTGAGATCGAATGGGATCTCAGCATCTTCTAGCAAAATTGTCAGGAGCTTCCACTTGCCCTACGGCTCTCTCTAGGTAATTGCTTGAATGGGGATGTGTAAATTGCACCAAGCAAACGGTCATCATTTTCAACCATTTACAAGAGGTTTCCACTTTCAGCAGAAGAGTGTTTCACGCTTGAATATCCGTACCAAAGTTGGCGAGGACATAATACTATCCACGTCTGAGTAATGAGTCTCGATATTGAAATTTTTTAATGCAAAACAACGCGTAAGACCTATGTTGTCTTCCTCTACAGTTCTGGCATGCCAAGGTGTCTCTCCATTGTTCCTCTATTGTCGATACCCAAACATATTAAATAGCCATATTAATTAAAACAATCTCCTGAACCAAATAGACAAGAAATCCCCTTTTTCTTCAGACAGATGGTAATCCTTGACATTAAAGCTGCGGGACCCTGAGATCAACAGGTCCGCCCACAGCACGCCGACTCGTGACCTGACAGGTTGTCATGGCAACAAAAAGCCCAGTTATCTGAGTAAATTTGCATTTGCTTCATAAAATGAACATCACAGCTCTTCCTTGATTCACATATTGTTTTTGAAAGTGCACAGAAGCGCACAAAGGTATGAGAGGAAACATATAACAGATGAGAATACACAGATAAAATCTCATCTCAGACTGAATTACAGTCACAGGACAGTTACTTGGATTATGATATCGATTTATCTATGACTTAAAGAGAAGTAAACAAACACTATTTTATGATTTTGTATACAGATGGCTTGCCTGCTATAATAATAAAATGCCAATCATTGTAAAGAAAAATAAGAGGACAGTTATTCTCTTTAGTTAGTTAAATCACAAAAAGCACCACATAACCATGTGGGCCGCATCCACGATCTCTTTCTGATTCCATAGTTAATTCTGTTCTGATCTCTAGGCAGGTCTAGTTGAAACAATGGCTAATGCTTAAAAATAAATGAATAAATAAATAAATAAATAAATAAATAACAATAATAAAAATAATAATTATATTGTTTTTTTTATTTAATTATATTGTTATATATTATATATATAATTGACCCTATTAAATAAAAAAAAATTATTTCATTCATATATATATATATATATATATATATATGTGTGTGTGTGTGTGTGTGTGTGTGTGTGTATAAATTAAATAAAAAAACACATTTGGGGAGTTTACAGCCTTCCTATAAAAATATATAAAATATATATAAAAAATATATAAAAATATAGCTGGGCAATTTTTAGGATATATTATGGACATTTTGATAATATCACAATATCTGATTAGCTGTTATGAATTTTTGGGAATATTGGGAAGTCTTAAAATGATGTTTTAGAGCTCTAAATGTGGCCGGAATCTCGAAAGAATATTAATATTTGTCTGAAACTTTAAAGCTGGAAAATGTTAAACATTTGTACTGAATCTTTGGGAGGTGTTGAGGTAGATAACAGGAAGTAATGGGGAAAAGGAGAAATAACGAACATAAAGTAAGAGGTGAAATTCTAAACCATTAGGAAAAACACATCATAAAAGAGTCCAGGGTCAATCAGAAGCAAACGGGACTGGAAAACTGGGATCAAAATTACAGCAACAAACAAACAGCCCAGTAACATCACAGATGAAAACCAACAAAGCATCACATAGTGCTTAAAAAGTGTGAGAAACAATCATACACAATTAAGAACAGGTAAATGTAATTCAAAATCTGGAGACTGAGCGCTTAAGAATGAAGGTGGTTGCTGGGAGCTGGAGCCCGTGACATCCATGTTTGAAGCAATGGAAGCTGTGACATAAAAAGCAAAATAAAACATTTTTCAGGATGTTTGTTAGCAAAACTACAGTATACTGTGATCACAGTGTATCATGTCTCCCAACCCTAGTCTGGGGTTCCATCATAAATAATGCAGTTTTATCAGTGCGTATTGAATACAAGCTGAACGTGACACTGTCTGAAATTTAAGACTACAAATCAATCAATTCATACTCAGCAAGATTCAGCTACTCATTTAATCTTGTTTTTTTTTTTTTTTGGAAAAGCATAATTCATAACTGTCAAATTTTCGAGCAATGGTTGAGTGACAGATTTAATAAACTGCTATTCTTTCTTACAGATCTGAAAGTTTCTATTCTCATCTCTTTCTGGCTTAAAGTAGAATAATGGTCACAGCTCGTATTCTTTTTTGTAGAGCTGAAGATGTTTATTCCACTTTATCTCATTCTGTACTGATTTGCTTCAATAACTGCATAAAGAGGATCAAACTCAGCGGCAGTAAGGAAGAACTGGTAATATAGTGGCGCTTCACAGTGTGAAATCCTAACAGACTCACTGGTAGACTTTTTAAACAACAATAACAGCTTTACAATATTACAAATCTCTACATTACGTTTAAATAGCTTTTATTGATAACGTGTTTTTTTCACTATTTTTGGGCAAAACAAAAAAAAATTGTAAACTAATTTGGCAAAACAATGTAGGTTGCATTATTTCCAGTCCTGTGGAAATGCAAAAATAAAAAAAAATAGAACATCTGTTTTTTTTTTAATGTTTTTTTTTTTTTTTACCTTTCCAAATTACTAACAGATTGTTTGGACAGATGACAAAAGTGGCAAATGCCGAGCAGCTAAAGAAAATGACAAATGAGTTCCAACAGTGCTGCTTCACAGCGCAACTTCAACAAAAGCAAAAAAAATATATATATAAAAGGAAGGAAATTAGCTCACTAATTACTGAAAATTACAGCTGTTGTATTAACACTCTATCGTGAGCTTTTTCTGAGCGAAGTACCACAAGTCCTTTTAAGACTGACATTTCAAATCTATCACAATTTTGGATTCAATGCACAGGCAGTATTTTTTTTTTAGCAAACCAGCAGCACTGGCCAGGAGAGATCTGTACTGTTAGACCGAAGAAAAAAAAAAGAGTCAGACTATTTACAAACTGAATGAAATACACAGAGGGAAAAAAAAACGAGACAAAACAAACAGAAAACTGGACAAACATGGCATATACAAACAAGGTTCAGTAACTCATTCAATGCACATAAGAAATAACATTTAAAAATGGTAAAACGTCCATATTTTATAAGCGCTACTGATTCATTAAGGCAGGGGCTCCCAAACTAGGTGTTCAGTTATTTTAGAACATAAAGTTTGACATTTCAGACAAAAGATGGATTATGTGTGCTAATATTTATCACCTTGAGTCACATTCAGACAAGCCTTTTTTTTTTATTAATACATGCTATTGCAGTGAGACATTAATTTTTACTCTGACAGAATTTAATAAACATAGTTGCAAAAAACAACAAAAAACTGGACAAAACTCCCCATCCGTCAACCTCTATGAAAAAAAATCATTTCTAGCATTTCTTTAATTGTATACTTCTATTCTAGACAGATAATAAGGCCTAATACTTACTGTTTTTTTTTTTTGTCCTCAACCAGTTTATAAAAAAAACTCTCATAGCCTTATACTGAAAGGACTGTTGTTTGCCACTCCGTTCTCGTGATTTTCTACATTTGGAAATCCTCATGTCGGGACTGAGTCTTAAGCCGCGTTCACACGGCAAGTCATAATGCTCAATTTGGATATTTTGCTCAGATCTGATTTTTCAGATCTGGTTTGGCTGTTCACATTACCTTTTAAAATGTGGCCTATATCAGATACCAGTGTGAACTGTTTGCTGTTTCGAACTGACCCGCCTGCGCAAACGAACAATAACAATGGCACGTAGTCACGTTTGTGTGCGTACTCGCCGGCGCATAATTGTGACGAATGTCGATGTAGATTGACGTAAAAGTCGCATCAAATCCGCCTTGGTTGTTCACACTGCAGCCACATTGGAAAAAATTAGATTTGGGTCTGATTCAGGACCACATATGGAAGTGGTCTGAATCTGATTTGAAAAAATCAGATCTGGGCTAGATTTGAGTGTTCACACTACTCCTGAAGAAGTCTGACCTGGTCACTTGACCCCAAAAAAATCGGATTTGGGCCACTTTTACCTGCAGTGTGAACGTGGCCTTAGATTTGAGACCAAGATTTGCCAGCATTAACAACCATAGTTTAAAAATATACAAAGCTTGTCAGTGGGTTTAACGCTGCTAAATGTTTTTCGGTTGGACGCTGAAACCGTTATGGCTTCCATCTTGTAAATATCCGTTTTAAATCTTTATGATGTACGACACAGACGAGTGCATGATCAATGCTGCTCATATTGCATATGTAAAACATTACATATACACACGGGATGCCACTGCTTTATGTTCCGCCTTATCCCACCATACAAAACTGGAATTCGTAAAAAAAAAATGAATCACTTTCTAATGATTATAATCATCATAATCATATTTGTAATCATATGTGTTAGATTTGATATGTGTTAGACTTCATTGTAGGCCTAAAGTATTTGAATTCATTTTTCTATTTTGGTTCAAAAATGTCAGTGTCATTGTTGGCCGTGTTCTGCTGGAATTTGTATGTGACATCCTTATTAATATACATATTTGATGTTAATTATATACCGTATTTGTAAGTCGAACAAACCTCTATATAATTTATTTATGAGTTTACTTTCACAGTAAGTAAGGATGCGAAACAAATGATAGGCATGTGAGATGGTGTAAGGGGGCAAGCCTTCCAGGCAGTGTCAGCCAATACATACATGTCCTGTAGAGTTTATCCTACACGTGGTCACAGGGATCCCAAAGTCTTTCCCAGGGGAATCGGGGCACAAGGCAGCGGATACCCTGGCAGGGTGTCAACCCATCGCAGGGCACCATCGCAAACATATTTACAGCCATTCACTTCAAACAATTAAGAGATGTCAATCATCCTAACAAACTTATCATTAGGCTGGGTAGGAAACCGGAGTACCCGGAGGAAACCACCGAAGCACACAGGGTAGAGATGGGATTCAAACCCAACCCTGGATTTGTTCATATGCCAATTAGCCCATTTCCTGATTTATGCTGTTTATATGTTCGCCTCACATTAGCCTTATGTAATTGCATTATTGTGATTGATGTCACATACCTCCCTATTGCCTATAGCACAATATCAATTCCTGTAAATGTTACAGAGCTCTATGCACTGAACAGAGATAAATAAGTACTGTATACACACATGCCCAGGCATACCTGAAGAAATCCTAGTGAATTTAGCATTCAGTGCGTACTCTATTTGGTCTCTCATTCAACTGCGGAAGAAACTTGGAGGGGAAGCGAGCGCTCTGCAGGCTCCCTAACTGTAATGGCATGAGAGCACATTACATTAATCTGACTAATGATCTATCGCATTGAATAAATAAATCTACAAGAGCAATAATGTACTTTAATAAGAAAAGCTAAAGGCCATTTAGATGAAAAATCACCTCTCAAAAGTCTTAAATCAAAGAATAAATCAGATTTTGCTCAAATTGGTGACAAAGCGAGCCATCTGAGGCCGTCTGATTTTAATAATCGATCACTTGAATATACTTCCTGTGATGCTTTCTTGAGATAATAAGAAAGTAATCACACAATAATGGGTTGCGCACTGGAAATAATGTGCACTGTGTTTGAAGAACGATTTTTATGGACTGCTGTCCACCATATTACACATTATTGGGCATTTTACTCGAATAATTTTGACTGATCATGTCTCTACTAAACCCATTTAGTTAACTGAGGATCATGAAATACTTGCCATGATCATCAGCTAACCAACAAACTACAATCTCTGGATTTTGGATTAGACTCACTTGTCCATAGACCTTTAAGTTAATTGATATTTTAACAGATCTAAATTGAACATTTTAGTAAAGATGTATGTAAAAAAAATTTTGAAGCTTCATATTTAAACTCTATAATTGATCTGTACAGAAAAATGCAGGAGCTTATGCCAAAAATGCAATTTGAAGCTAATCAGTTGAAGTTCACTTTGGTACAGGGGTTTCCCAAATGTTTGGCCAAAAGGACATAATGTGACCCAAAGCCTTGACCACCTTACATGTTTGTGATTCCATGTTTATCATTCATGTTATATACAGTATATACTGTAACATATGAACATTTTATTATGCCAGAAATATACATACATACATACATACATACATACATACATACATACATACATACATACATACATGTTCCTGACTGCACAGCTGATATTAATATTATGTAAATGTTCTATATCTTGTGTAAAAATCCTGCAAGGCAGCAATACTTACTATATAAAATATATAAAGTTAGGTATTCACTCTTTGTGAGTGCTCCTATTTTTTCCTTGCTGTATTTATTGTCAATCACCTCATTACCATGACCAAACAAATTGCTGTTTTTATTATAGACTACTCCTGACCACCTCTGCTGTCACTGTCTGCAGCCTGGGTGGCAGAGAGTATTAATCGTCCTTCATTTCCATTCAACTCAGGGCCATACGTGAGTAAAGACTGCCGGAAACCTGGATCAGGCACTATTCCGCTTCCTCAAAATGAGCCCCTTAATCCACTGATTATCCAACCTGAACTCTTCACCTCCACAGGGACTCCATTCCACCACTGTGCCAGCAAGAGCAGAGTGCACAGGGCATCTCCGTGATGTTGAAAAAAAAATCTATCATTAGTTAACATCATGACCCACCATTGTCAATAAAGCTAAGTGGGAATATGAAAAGACAAGTGTATGGCTTGTGGGGCGTTTTGTTTCAGTAATTACTCTATCCACCTATACAAGAATGCCAACTCGTGTGGCACTGAAGCCCAGCAGTGAGCTCAACACGAGTCAAAATAAATATGTGCTTTCTTTCAAATTAGCACAAGAAAAAGCGTCTGGAAAAAAACGCAGTCGACGCCTCACGCAATTTCTCATCGTCTTATATCCTTAAGAGACAACGGGGCTCACTGCTCCTTCCTGTCACCTCTGTGTTCTTGTTTTCCAAACTGTCCTCCCTACGGCAGCATGAGGCCCGCTCATTTTCCTTCCAATCGATGGCATGCTCTGACAGGCTGTTCAATCAGAACCCTGGAGCCAGTGCGCTTCAGCTGAGAAAAACAGGTGGCCTTTGGGGTTGTCTGTAGAAATCATTCCCCGTGACTATGGCCACAACTATAACAACTCTGTTTTAACTGCCCTGATGTGACTGCTTGGCAAATTAGCACTGGGACAGTAGAGTGCTGACAGACCTTAGGCGCAGAGCACTGTCGAAGGCTCTTATTCTACCACTGACACTTTAAAACAGTTTAGATTTCTCTCCCTGGGGCCCTGCCACACAGATGTCACTGGAGTGAGCTGACGTGAGGTCAGGTGAACGTCCTATCATAGCACCCACACTTGAGAGAAGAAAAATCAATTTTGACTTCTTAGAGGCAGTTATGAAATAAGCTCTCAGATGACTGAATCTAAGCTGTGGAAGTAATTAGCGACTGTGGACATCATGGCAAAGGGGCTAGGGAGGTGAAAGCAGATCTGTGCTAATTGCTCGTATCCTATCTAGCTGTCAAAGCTTAGAACCAGAGCACATGATGGCGCTGGAACGTGCTCATAAGGTGCGTCAGTTGAATTCATGCCAAAATGATCAGTGGGTGCTGTGGAGAAAATATGCTCATGCTCATAGAGTGAATACATTTAATTAAACAGACCATTTTTTGAAAAGATTGTGTACATTTACATGACAAAAAAAACAACACTTGACTTATGGGATTGTGTAGTCTAAATTATCATGTATATCAAAAATTACTCTGAATTATCATGTATATCAAAAAAGACTGTGTTGGATGATACAAAGCAGTACCTTGAATGAGCACAAATCCCCATAGCCGTGCTCCATAATCTAGTAGAAGAGCATAAGAGCAAAGAGGAGACTAAATCTGGAATGGGTTGTTCAACAAGCACATAGGGTGTGAGGTCAGGTTTCCACAATTCTTTGAAGGTATAGAGTGTATGCACAAAAATATTTATTGTCATCTGGTGACTGCTTGTGTGGACTTTCATGTTCATTAAGTCAAGAAGCATTTATTGTCATTTGAACACTACCTAGTCTTGATGTAAATGTAGGTGGTCTATAGGGCATTTTGTTTTTCGTTTGCCTAGCAAATGAATCCAACAATATTATAATAAGAATTCATAATAATTGCTCGCTACACCTCTAGAACACTCTGTTGTTACACTTGAGTACAGTTTTCCTTGGTTATAAATATGAGCTTGTACTTGTATAAAATCACTTTGTCATCAAAGAGTACAGAACTTACACAATAAAAAGAGGCAGATGGTTCTTGACCTACACAGATCCCTTAACAGATATAAAAATGCATAAGCAGGGCGCTTCCTACATTGAGATGATAACAAGCTGTTTGGTTGCACTGAAACAAAGAAACTCTTTCTGCAAGCCTCAAATTCATCAAACATCATTAGGAAATATAAGGAGCATCAAATGAGATCAAAATCTAACTTATAATATCAGGATATTTCAGACTGAATCATGGTCTCCTCTACCTTGAGCTTCAGACTCGGACATAGACAAAGCTATCGAAAACATAACAATCTAAACATACTTGTAAATCAATATAATAAAGCAATGACCATCAAAGACTCCAGATTCGAAAACATTCAGTCTGAGTTGACGCCGGATGTCCGCAGGACAATGCAGGAAGAGACTGTTATTTTCTCCTGGGCAAGTGCAACAAAATGTCAATAATTATATAAACCTGTAAATTTTATAATGTATTAATAAACATCCAAAAACATAAAGTTTTTTTTTGTATGTTGGACCTCAATATATTGCTTCTTGCATGCTATTCCTTGTACATTATAATTTGTCCTTATTTATAGGGAGGGTGCTAATATTTATGGATATGAGGTAAAATCCAACATTCATTCATTCATCTTCTACCGCTTATCCGAACTACATCTCAGGCGTCATTGGGCATCAAGGCAGGATACACCCTGGACGGAGTGCCAACCCATCGCAGGGCACACACACACTCATTGTAAAATCCAACATGACTTACAAAATCAAAATTTTTCGTTGCATTAGATTATATCCTAAACCCACAACATTCACATATATACAATCCAGTATCATATTACAATTACAAATAATTTAGCAAAATACTGGCCTGAGAGTAATCATTGTCTTCAGCAGAGAGTAGCTCTTAAACGGTTGCTCATTTATAAAATGGATCCAAATTGATAGAACGCATTAGGAAACACTTACCATTATAAAATGACTGAGGGAGAAATGAACTGTCATTTAATTTTTTTAGTTGTAGAACTGCAAACCCATATTATCCCAAATTAGTAAATATTCGTTGACCGGACAAGATCATGAACGATGCCGTACTATTTGAAGCCATATTCAATGCAGTCAAAGCCAATAACCAATAACTTAAGAATTCAACCATAGCTACAATTATACTGTTTATCTTTAATCTATAGTATCTTTTTCTGTTTACGCTTCCCATACATTTTAAGTCATTTTATATAAGACACAAAGCTGTATCAATTTCCAAATTTCTAAATCCATATGATTTTTCCCCCTCTATACCAAAACACTAAACCCAGAACTCTTGTGATGGCAGGATCTTGACAAGCGGAAATGTTCAGAAGGGATTACTTCAGATGTGAAGCACCATATCCAGTCCTCTGACTGCAAGGCACAATTAAGAGTGAGCTTCTAAACCGAATAGAAAATTGCAACGAGACTCAAAACATTTTACATTCTGCATGCCATTAGTCGGCCTGATTATTAATTCATCATGAACAAGCCTTTGTGGATGGAACCCTCTTTTTTTTACTCAGACTTTCACTACAAAGAGCTGAGGGAACGCGTTTGATAAAGATGACACTCGGAGACAGAGTTCTATAATGACCTACAGTTTTACCTTTAAGATGGATGATGTGGTGTTCGCTTTTTAAAGCAGGATCATTTTATATGAAGGAGGTTTTGTGGAAAAACAGTCTGTATTTTAAAAAGTACTAAAGCAAAGATTGCGACGCAATGACTAATCCAACGTGGTTTCAAACAAATACATAAAAAGAGTCTGAGTCAGATGAGAGATTTTTCTCAAGAGTTTGAATGCGACTGCACATGATGCAACAACATTGCTCAATTTTGAAAATATTTCTTATTGGACCAGGTTCAACTGATCATATTTCAAAACTGAGGGTTGTTATGAATGTGTTATCAGAGCTAAAAATAATCACTAGGTTGGAGGTTCCATCCTCACAACGAGTTACTCTCTATTTGGATGTGGGTGAAAGCTGTTAGCTAGTGACTGCCCCTTTTTCAGTTGATTAAGTTGATGAAGGTGCCCTGAAAAGTTTGGGCAAATAAATGCCAGCCCGGATTGGTGGGTGCTAAAATCCTGGCTGTTTTCCAGGTCTTCCTCTGCCCCCTTAAACACCAGGATGCCAACATCTGGGATCTGGGAATACTCAGATCAATCTTGGAAACCTTCCCACTTGGTGAGGTTGTACAGTCCCTTGCCAGATTTCAACAAAGCCAATGTCAAATGCTACTCAACCTGTGCAACAAGCAGCAGTGGTGCTTCAAAGCCATTGCATAGGCCAAGTGGCAGTACGCATTCCAGAAGTTGCTGCAGCCCATCTCTAGCAGTGACCATGCCACCGGTCCACACATGACACTAACCTAATTGGCCTCCTTTGGTTATCCAAAGTCAGTGCAGGAGCAAGACACGAAACATAACACAGATCTTGAGGTACTGAAACGATTTTGTTTCTTCACTCATGACTGTATGACTGGAGCAGCAGGAGATAAGGTACTCATTTTACCAACCATGTAAAGCTCTAAACTACTTGCAAAATGGCAAGGACCTTTTGAGATCACATGGTGAGTTGAGGAAGTCAGCTATGAGGTCAGGCAAATAGATGGATAGAGGCCATGACTGTCAAATATTCCACCTCAATTCCCTGAAAGCACAGAGAGAAGCAGGTTCTGTACCTCTGCTGATGGTGGTTCTCTAGGGGGAGGTGCTGGGACCAGAGGTAATTCTAATAAATGCATCCAAATTCACCCTGGTTTCCTGTTGGACCACCTGTATCGCTCTCAGGGAACACAGGTTACCAGTTTGCGAGGGTAATTCTCCAATGTATGCATCCACCAAAATGGTTACTGGAAAAGAAAAAGTGGTTTGGGATGAACTCAGGACTATGATCATCATGGGAGTAATTGAAGAGCCCTGAAGTGAATGGAGCAGCTCAGTGGTTGTAGAGCTGGACTTTAGAAACGTCAACACGGTGTCTAAATTTGTTGCAGTGCCATGTATTGATGAACTGCTTGGTCGATTAGGCACAGCTCACTTTTATTCGACGCTGGAATTAGCCCAAGGATTATTGGCAGGTTCCCTTGACTCCAACATCTCAAGAAAAAAAAGCATTTTCCACTCTGCTTGCATTACACCTATTTGTCACCCATCCGTTTGTCCTTTTGGATACCCAGCAACATTTCAACATTATCTGTACTCTGTTCAAACAATGCATGTGCGCTGCCGGAGATGCATTTGCAACGTTTGAGAGCTGTCCTGAAATCATTGAGTCAGACAGGACTCACAGCAAACTCAGAGAAGTATGCTACTGGACCGGTGGAAGAACAGTATCTGAGCTTCCACTTGGGCCATGGGTAGGTGCACCCCCAAATTGATAAGATAGCAACAGCTGCTTTCTGCCTGAGTTCCTGGTTCTGCCTGGCTACTATGGTAGGTTTGTGCAATCATAGGCCAGATGGCTCTCCTGAGTGGGGCAGTGAAGAGATGTGGCGGAGGGGTGTGGTCGAGCTTCAGTTTCAAACGGAGATCTGGCATAGCCTTCCTGTCAGCTCATATCAGTCTGGCCATTCGGCTCTGACCTCTCTCACTGAGGTGTTTGCACATGCAGGACTATGGCTCAGTGTCTTTTTTTTCTCAGCAAACTCTAGAGTTTTCAAAATATAGTGGAAAAAACCCCAAGCAGTTTAGGACCAACAACGGTGCCTCTATCAAAGTCAATATTTTTTTTTTCGCATTAAGATGTTTGTTGTAAACATGAATATGAAACTGTTGACCATAATTTTGCTGCTGCTACATGATTCTCTGATTGTATTATTGGATTAATAATTGTGTACTGATGCTCCTAATAAAATGTTCATTGTATATTGATTTGAAGATGCAATCATTGCACACAGGGATGCAGCAACTCTCTCTATATCTCTCTCTGGCCTTCTATCTTTTAAAAGTTATATTTTGCTACTGTACTTCAAAGCGTAAGAAACTGCACTGAGCTCTCCCGTGGGTTGCCATGACTGTTGTGCTTCAAAAAAGTTGAAGGCGGCACTGAAGTTCAAGCCAGGATTTTAGCGTAATGTGAAAAACATTCATCCAAAAAGCTTTGACCGGATAGAGGAACTACTCAGGAGAAACTCACCTCACCTTTGGCCAAAGGAACATCTTAGAAAACATTGATGTGTTGAGAGAATGATCATTTTGTGTTCTTCAGTTTACAAATGATTTGGCTATTAAGATCCTAAGAGGAGTATGAAAGCAAAGATGAGGTTACTCCTTGCTGCCCTGCATGCGAAATCACTTTTCAACCGAACACAAAGTCTCTCCCTGAGGCATGCCACCAGGAAGAAATTTCCATAACTGGGTTGGACTTCTAGACCTGCACATTTCTTCCCTTTGGCAGAATAATTTAGTTCCTGACCTTTAAAAAGAGATATTTAAATGTCTTCAGGCAAAAATCCAGAGTCACAACTTTGATAAGCTAAGTGACATACAGAGACGCCTGCAGAGAAACAAAAGCACCATGCCCCGGGTAAAAGTGTCAAACTTGCCGGTTCAGGTAAACGCGGTTCCGTGGACGACGGAGACAGCGGTTGGTCTCTGTGTTCGCTAAATTATAACCTGGAAGGAACTCATTTTTCATGTGGTTCTCTAAGCCTATCATTAGTACATAGAGGGAACAAGCTTGTAGAAAAAAAAAATAGCATACGACTACTAACAAAACAAAAAATATAACAATGAAAAAATAGCACTGTGGTTACAGTCTATTCTGGCAAAATATTTATTTTCTATCCCTGACCTCACTTCTTTGTCCCGTCCCTTACGAATCGATTTTTTTTTTTTATCCAGTGAAAGTTAACTCTGATAGTTGAACAACTGAATAAACCAGCAATTGTCTTTGATAAAGTGTCAAATAAAACAGACATGAAACAAAATACAAACAAAGAAAACAAAACTTAACAGTTACTTACAGGACTGTCTGCACATCAAGGGCAAACCAGCCCTTTTTTGCAGCATTTTTATGGATCGTTCTAGAGCAAAAAAGCAAACCATACTGAAGTAGGTGAGCTATCAGGCAATATCATTTAGCCATGAATGGAAGGTGAAGGCTCATTGACTTCTTTGATGCACTATAGAGTCTTTTCCCTACATACACACATGCACAGATTGAGAAATCACCGGCATTCTGCTGCGAGTTCGACTATAAAAAATGTACAGCGGGAGTCTGTGAACAGACTCCTGTGAGACAGACTTGTCATTGCTGCCAGCTCTC
Source organism: Tachysurus vachellii (assembly GCF_030014155.1). Classification (NCBI taxonomy): domain Eukaryota; kingdom Metazoa; phylum Chordata; class Actinopteri; order Siluriformes; family Bagridae; genus Tachysurus; species Tachysurus vachellii. The sequence continues at coordinate 7,134,044 of NC_083474.1, forward strand.
TGACATATCAGCATCCGAGCTGAAAAAGACATGCAAGCCTGCTGCTTCTCACTCCAATACGATACACAAACACACACACTGGAAAAGTGGTAGTGTCCTTCAAAGACCAGCTATGATCAACGTGCTGAATGACCTCTTCAGCCGAGCACCTTGACGCTTTCCAGATCCGCGGAAGACCAACAGATTCCTCAGCATGTAATCTAGGTGAAGGATGGACTGTGCACGCTTGGTGTATTTTTATTTATTTATTTGTGGCAATATATTATAAATTACCCAGGTATATCATAAATCGCCACTCGCGTGAGCCCTGGCATGACATTATATATATCGTTTTCCTCAGAAATATTCACTACCATCATGCATCACACAATATACAGGTATGATAATGCCATAATGCAGAAGCTTTGATTATTCATTTAGCGCCTTTCCATAAATTCCTCACACTCCGGTGCTACAAAGCAATGTTGTCGCGATCGCACGGGAAGAAACTGAGCGCATGACGGAAGCCATCCGAATCAACAAACAGGTTCAATAATCTCACAAACACAATCCTGTGAGATCCTCAGCAAATACTGCTGTTGATTTAGTCTATTATATAGATTCCAAGTGGAAGGATATCAACACGGTGGCGATGTGCTACTGTTTTTCTTGTTTCACGCTGCGTCGATGTTGTTTACCCTAATTATAATCCGCTGGCCCAAACTTGGCCTATAATAGAAGAATTCCATGAAATCATAGAAAATGAATGATTTTGTGCTACGAAGCTCCAAAACTACCCCACTGAGCTCCATGTGTCTTGCCGCCTGGCATGGCAGCCCTTCATTAGACAGCTCCTGCGACATAGCCGACGATCAGCACGATAGATTGCGCTTCCTCTTTCTGCTCCAGCCTTTTGAAATGGCTATGCAACAGCTGCGAGATAAGCCTGTTTGTCGCATGCCATTATTTCAAGCTACCTTTGAGACTGCATTGTGAACTGTAATTGCTTAAACAAGGAATGATCGCTGTGTAATTGGCTGGGCGGACAAGTGTTCGGATCGGATGTCTGGAATATATGGAAAGAAAAGAACGAGTGCTTTCCGCATCACCCGGGACATTGTCCCTGTTTTACATATCTAACAGACTGTACAGAGTATACACGGGTCATTTATCGGAAAGATGAATGCAAATGTATGGTGATGACATGGAGAGCAATTTAAAAATTGGAAAATTAAACTCTTCACAGGTGGAGACGTTTACCTGCTGCTGTAACCTGACGGCTCACACCACCATGGTCTGCCATTCGATCCCGGGCTCGGGTTCTTGTGGAAAAAGGATAAAGTGCTGTCTGAAGATGAATAAATTTATGTCTTCACAGTGGATTTGAACTATTTGCCTAAATAAATATTCACTGCTTTTTTTTTTTCAAGCTAAATAAATAAAATTCACCATGGCCTCTGTACCTAAACATCAAATTCCCTTGTCACATTTTAAAGGAAAAACAGTACAATGAATAGGATCATTTTTAAAAACAACAATATAATAGCACAGCCTTTTCCGGTTAATTGATACTGAACTTTTTCCAAAAATGTAAATATATTGATGCAGATCGAATTGTCTAATTAAATACGCTTGAACCTTATAAAGTTGTCTGAAACAAAATATTTACTTCACTATATTTCAAGTCACTTTTATTAAAAATTGTTTTTGAGTTTTTTAATCAATAAAACGGTTTTTGTTTTTTAATGTACATCATTTCCTGTAGAAAATCTAACATAAATATCCTTCTGTAATTTAATTCTAATTGTAGAAAGGACTGCGTGATTAAAATTGAATTTAATGCGGGTCATGAAGCAGAGATTTTTGCTTAAAATCTATTTCAAATATTTACGATTTTAAAATGTACAGTGTGATTCCATGTGTTTCTACTGTAGTTAGTGTGGTTTATATTAATGACTCATAAGTATATGGAGCAGGAAACTAGCAGAGTGGGCGTGGCTTAAACCCGCATTAAACATGCTGTTTCAGATGATTCTGTGCTTGTCGGGGTAATTTAAAACAAATAAATAAATAAAATGACGTATTCTGTTATTTTTATTGTTAAAAATTGACACTTTATAGACTCGGTTCATGTAAAAATCTGCAAAATGATTGACGTTTCCAAAACGACCTGGCGTGTCTTGCCTTAATCAGGTAACAGCTACAAACAGGGCCAGAGACAGCAGGCACCGTTAGTTTATTGAAACAGACTTCTGACAAAAACCATTCATATTTCATCAGAGAATCACTGAATTCTATTCGAGGCATAGAAATCAGAGCACACTCTTTCTCTCGAAACAAAACAAAAAGTTCCACAGTCATCAGAGCGAGCATCTACAGCCGTGTCCATCATTCGTGATTAGTCGAAGCTTCTATAAAAAGCCGCCTCGGAGTATCATTTATCTCATGTGACCCTTGTTTGCTGACCTCACTGTGATGGATGCCTACTACACACATTTCTTGGTACGATTTTGCCAGAAGAGAAAGCTCCTAATTAACGTCTCAATTTTGTTATCTCTCATTTATTTCAATAGCACAGAGGTGACTCTCGCTGCGAATGGAGAACAATAGACATCGGTGGAGACTCGCTTTTGGCAGAGGTGTGCGTTTGGAGAAATGCTGAATAACAATGCCGTAATCCATCATGGCACGCTGAGAGGCAGAGGACGATTTTCAGCCAACGGATGACGTCCTGGGAGGAACCGGTCCAGTCCTGAAAACTTTACTTTCTGAAGAACTTGGGGCAAGAAACAGAATGGCTCGCTATGACCTTTAAACATAGCAAACCTTTTTGTCTTATGTAGTCTTGATCTGGGTCCCACTGGATCTAGTTATACATAATCTATACATTAACTATCTACAACGAGCGTCTCCACTGTTACACACTGCTTACAGCTACACAGTTCTAACAGGAGACACACGTTTGTCTCTCACGTGTAAAACGAGCCAGACAATTATTATTTCTGTTTTTATGAACTATGGGTTTTCCGACACTTTCTGACTGTGACTGATTACACGGGAACTTCTAGCATATTCTCTCCACTTCTATGAACAGTTTCTTTCATATCCAAATAAGACAAATACCATCTTAATTTGAATCACGTTGAATAAATGTTAAACTTTAAAATATCAACATATGCTTGTGTACTTACATAACCCTTCTTTTCAGTTATACAGCATAGTTATGTAAGAATATTATATATTACAGTTATGTAAGTTGCATTATGGATGCTATAAACAGGCTGGTCTTGACCAGCCTCTTTGTTTTGCTCTCTCTTGAAGCTAAAAAAAATATCTGTCCTGAACATGTTCCCTTGGTGACATTTCCAAAGTGCTAACACACACGAAGCTCCGCCCACAGATGTTAAACAAACATCTCTGTATAGAAAGCTTCACCGTTCAAAATGGTAAATTAGTTTATTATTAAGCTTGTATGGTGTGTTGGATCTGCTGTACAAGTCAGAGCGAATTAGGTGTTTGTGACAAACCCGGCATGGTCAAGTGTCGGCTGTGGATGGGGAAAGAACGAGCAGGTAATGAGTGGCTGTTCTCACTCGTCTGCTATTACAAGCCTTCTTTTTTATATGGAAGTTTTTACTTGCAGCTGTGAATTAGAGAGAGATGGAGCTAGTGGAGCTGAGATGAAACACACACGTGCACACACACACATATACACAAACACACACACACATATACACACAGAAACTTGAACTTGAATTTGGGTTTGAATTTAAATGTGAGACAAGCATTGAACTGTTTGGTCTGTTGGTTTTTAGACATTAGATAAAAAAAGGAAGAAAAATAAATCAAACGCATAGCTCAGTTAAAATTGCCTTCGGAGTTCTCCTTCACACACACACACACACACACACACACACACACACACACACACACACACACACACACACACAGGGGGTTCTACTATAGACATGATAATGCATTAGAAGGGGCACATTAATATTAACCTATCATTTGAATTACAGCTGGAGCTACTGTCAGACGCATGCAGGCAGAAAATTAATCTACACATTCCAACCAATCAGATGTGAGTATTCAACAGCCTTGTTGTATAAATTATAGCAAGATTGCAGGTGAACTTAAAGAGTGACCAAACTAGACCATTCAGGTTTTCTGTAATATCTGGTAATGTTATTTCTATATGAGTTGACATCATACAGTAGAGAATCTTTGTCCGGGTCTGTGGCTGGCACTATGCATATGCTCTAATGGGAATCAGAAGGAGTCTAGTGGTTCGTTGGAAATTAAATGTACAGTATCTAATGGATCTTCTATCTATTTCTTTTTTGTATCAAGCAGTATTCCCACCTGTAATGTTAAATATCCAGCAAGATAATATAGAAAATTTAAAACCATAGATAGATAGATGGATAGATAGATAGATAGATAGATAGATAGATAGATAGATAGATAGATAGATAGATAGATGGATAGCTAGATAGATAGATAGATAGATTTTGTTTACATGCAGCAAGATTCCACAAAGGATTCCACAAAGGAAAAATCATTTCATTCAAGAAAAAGTGGTTACTCAAACACTGTAGCACAGGAAAATGAATATAATTTATGAAAATTGCCTTATTTTTCATTTTTCTGCTTGTTTGATTGTCTTCCCACGTTTCATACTGCATGAAGAAAAAATCTTCTGTCCTATTCATAGTCACTCTGAATTTGTTATTCATTCATGCTTCTTATGAGATCTGTATAACTGCGTTCCATTGTGTGGGTCCCTCAAAGAAGTGTATAAATCCTATCAGGGCACTCAGAAACTAGCATTACCCCAGTCTCAGTTTGTAGTTCAACATACAAAAAAGCTTGTTTACTCTAGAGGTCACTCTATACAGGTGTCTATTTTGATTAATAATAAAGTCCAGCTAGCCGGGTACGATATAATTATGCAGAGGAAACAGTGGTTAGGCAAGTGATAGCTAAACGTAGTTATGAACTGAGGTGTAGTACAACAGCGAATCTGCCAGAAATGATCAGCCCTGGTGGTGTGGGGTGCTGAGATAGAGATCAATGAGAATCTTAAATTACAAGGGTGCTGCAATCATTTCTAACATCTTAAGATACTTGAGAACCAAAAAAAGATGGGGGAATTGTGTGTACTGTATAGTGCTACTCGTCCCTCAAAGTGAAAACCTCTTTGAGTTATGTGATAATATTGTTTGAAAGCCCAGATCCATTTAGTCTGTACTCGATAGATACAGAACTTGATAATGATTATATTCGATGACGATCAGCGAAAAACCTGCTGTTACAAAGTTCTGAAACTGGAGACTCAATCCATAAACAGCTCGCTGACTATTCATTTGTGTTTCTTCCAAATATTCATCTGCTATTAGTCTCAGATTACCAACAGAAACCAACAGACTAATAGAATATAAAGCTGTGTTTATTATCCAATCTACAGTCGATGCCGCTACGGTCTAAGCCACTGTTATAGAAAATGAATCCACACCCTGTTATCAGTCAGATTTGAGAATTCAACATCTTTGTTGTATCGTATATAATATTTGATGTTTATAATACGTAGTTCAGGAGTAAAGTGGCTGTCTCAATAACCGAATACTATGGCAAGGTGGCTCTGAATAGCAGTCATCACATATTTGAGCATTTGACAACATCAAAGTATTTGGAATTCTTGAGGTCCAGCCCTATTAATGCAGTTCCAACCATGATCAAGCGCTGTAAACTCAATCAGTATAATGATGCTGGTCCCTGGCATTATTCTGCTTTTTTTTTTGGCAGTATGAAGCAAACTCTAGCCCCAATTCATCAGCAGATTGATTGAGCAATACCATAAAGATGAAAGCCTTCGGTTTGCGCTGCGACAATCAGGGAGATTATTACACTGCAGGGTTGGCTCCTCCTGTTGGTTTAACCTTTCTCCAGCATTCATTAACTCCCAGGCCCATCTGAGTGCCGGCTTGTCACAAGAAAGTGAAATTAACAAGATGAACGTTGCAGAGACTCGTTGCCTTGAGCGAGGATCATGCTGGGACTGCGTTGCCTTCTCCAGTATGCTTAGCATAATTACTTCAGAGAGAGGGAAAAACTAAGGGTCAGTTAGAGCATATATATTTTCTATTAGCCTTGTGAATTCCTATTGTCTGTTCGAAACAATGCAAACCACAAGCATTTACTCAGCCCCCCCCCCCCCCCCCCCCCCCAACTGTAGGTTTGTTTAGTTTCTTAAAATATATATCGATGATGCAATGTCTACATCTTCATGGCCAAGCTGTCACTGTTGGGCCCCTGAGAAAGACCCTTTCTCCTCCAGGGGTGCTCAATCATGGCTGACCCTACATTCTGACCTCAACCTCTGAAGCTGGGATATGCGAAGAACGAATTTCACTGTGCTGTAAGGTATATGTGACAAAAATAATGGCTTCTTCCACATTAATCACAGATATCACTTCCGCTGTCAGTATTTATTGTACAATTCATGTCAACCGAGATACCTATTTCAAAAATCTAGCTAGCTAGCTATTAGACTAGCTGGTCAGACATGTCAGACAGGATGTGGCAGCATGTCTTCTCTTTTTAAAATTTTTTATTAGAAACTGGGTCTGGGTGCAGAGTGGACTAGTATATATGCAGTATCATTGATTTCGCTATTGATAAAAGTTGTTGAATAAAGCTAGATACCATGTTGTGTGTAATTATAAATAATTAATTATATAAATCATTATATGTATAATGTGCTGGCTACTTTAGTTTTGAAACATTTTTTATAGCTTAAGTAGAATTGTGATGATTGTGATGGTGTTAGGAAGCATGGGAATGGAGTGAGGATGGTTTTAGGGAGCTCTGGAATAGGGATGGTGTTAGGTTACATGGAAATGAGTGAGGTCAGGGTTAGGGAGCACTAGTGTAAATGGTGTTAGGGAGCACTAGTGGAGATAGTGAAAGGTTACATGGAAATGATTGTGATCAGTGTTAGGGAACACTGGTGGGAGTGGTGTAAGGGAGCACTAGTAAGGATAGTGTTAGTTTTCATGGAAAAGGTGCAAGGATGGGGTTGAGGAACAATGGGAAAGGGTGAGGATGTGGTTAAGTTAAATAGAAATAGGGTGAGAATGGTGATGGGGAACATTGGAATAGGGTGGGGATGGTGTTCAGTTACAAAGGAATGGAGCAAAGACAGTGTTGGGAAACATTGGAAATAGGGTGGAGATGGTGTTGGGTTAATAGAAATGAGGTGAGGATTGGTGACTGGAATAGGGTGGAGGTGGAACATTACATATAAATAGAGTTATATCCAGTGTTGTGATACACCGGAGTAGGAGTGGAGGTGGTGTTGGGTTAAACGTAAATGAGGCGAGGATTTAGCTAGGGCAGGGTGGGGAAGGTTGTTAGGTCAGTGTTGGAGAAGACTGGAATTGAGTACAGATCTTGTTAGTAATTCCTGGAAGGTCAGGAATGGAGACCATCTCCATGCAGTTCTATCTGATCTCGCAGGAAAAACTGTCCTATTATAACCGTTTTGTGTTATATTAGAATAGATGAATACGTCTGTGACTGAGACAAGTAAATGTACTAATTATATATTACGTCTAAACCTTTAGTAATATAGTAGCACCCATTAGTAAGTACATTAATTAAACCATTCGAAAAACAAAAACAATTGGAAAGGTCAGCAGGAATGCTCAGCTCCAATCAAGTTTTCCTTTGCATCCAACACACTGGATCCAGCTCATGAAGCGCTGCTCAGCTCATTATCAAGATGTTGTAGAGTGCTGGGATCAGAATAAGCTTGCAACTGTGCAGAGCTGTAGGGCTCTAGCATTGGATGTGAAGTGCTTGGTGTAAGAAGTCATTTAACAAGAAGTTAAAGGCAATGTTGTAAAGTTTTAAAATGCGCACCAAAAAAAAAAAAAGAGAGCAGCTGTTGGTTTCAGAGCTACGTACAAAGCTAGAGTTTTCTAGCATCTCTGGAGGATTGTGTTTTGTTTTGCTGAACGCATTTAGTTTTTGCTCAGTGGATTCTAGCGGTTTGAAAGCATCATGCTAAGGAGAAAATCTGGCACTGATTTGTGGCAGTGACCTGTGTGGATTTTTTTGGACTGAATAATGGTTTAGAATAAAAGATTAAAAATATATATAAATAAAAATACACTTTCACTCAGCGTTTTTTTTTTTTTAAATCCAGCGATGGCACCTTACACATAAAAAAAGCTTACTATTTTACAGTATTCACATAGTGTACGTATGGAAAACCAGCCAATCAGAAAAAAAAAAACAAAGTGTGTTCCTGTGTCACAAACACGGGATAAAACAGGCCCAGACGCAGGATAGCAAAATAAACGGGGTTTAATAAACAAAAGAAACATGAAACAGCAACACTGTTGAGACAGGACAAGACAACAGTAGATTCCGCGCTGCACCAGGCAACCCGGCTTAACTAAATACTACTAATAATCAAGACACATGAGGGACAGGTGTGCAGAAGCGGGCAGGAAGCGACAAGGGGCAGGGCAGACATGTGACAGAAAAACATAAACAAAAGGCACATGGCCAGAGTCCGGGCCGAGTCCTGAAATCCTGATACAATTCATTTGCATGTAGTGACGTTCATAAAACATCATTAAATGTGCTTTAAATAACTGGGAGAAATAAATAACCCAAAAAAATAACCCTAAAAACCAGTAGTGGAAGTTATTTTGACTATTATTTTGATTTCACTATCTATGCCAATACAGATATGTAATAATATCTGACATTATTGTTAATAATAATCATAATAATAATAATAATAATAATAATAATAATAATAAGCTCAATGCTAAATCTTTTGTCAGAGGAAACATTTGTTTAGGGGCAGACCAACCCGTCCTCCATTTATACAGAAGCATTACATTTGTATTACATCATTACATCACATACATAACTGAATGATGAATTTTCATTTAATTTTGTTTTGCTGGCTTTATTTTTGTCACGTTCTTAATTAATAATACACAATGACTAGTAAGATTTATTGACAAGCATGAGTACAGATTTTTGGGATCACTTGGGATAAGGCCTAATGTTAAGGATGTAAATGTAGAGAAATAAGCAATTCAACTCTTTTTTTTACCAAAGGTAAAAAATTCAGAAATAAATTCAGAAATAAATTCAGAAATAAATTCAGAAATAAAATAAACACCATAAGCCAATAAAAAAATCAAATAATACTAGAGACCAAAAATTGAATTTGCACCTGTTTTTGTCGTTTTTGTGTTTGCACCAAATGATTTTTCATAAATCTAAAACTTTAAGGCGATTTCTTGACTAAAGAAGAATGTAGAATTTTGTTCACTAAAATTCTGTGTAAGGTTACACCAATATAGGGAAAAACATCTTGCACTGAAAGCCAACAGAGTCCTGACTCATTTTATATCAGACTTTGTGATGATAAAATAATTGATTTGTTAATACTGATTGAAAATTCCGAAAATGTTGACAGTTGATATCAATAATAAATGTTATGTTACACCAGTGTACTGGTAAAAGGCTTAAATTCAAACACTATATTCCAATAATAGTGTTCCAATTCGAGTGCATTCGGCTCGAATGAAGTTGAACATTTTATTGAAAATCTGTGTAAATTAAGACTCCCAGGAGCACGAGTAATGGTGCGAACGTTTTTTTTTCCTGAATTGTCAAGATTTTAATAAATACCATATCTCTTGTCTAAACACTCCGACTAATAATTTCTGAATAAATCCATCTTAATCAATGAGACCCGTTGTTAGCACTGGCAACCTGTTCTGATATAAAAGGAACAGAACACTTTGAATAATATCAGCTTCACTTCATGTCTGTCCTCAGTCTCCATGTCATTTATATTCAGCGCACCTCTTTGTCTTTTATCCCTCGCGTTATGAATTAAGATGAGACGGACTCTGCACGAGAGAGTAGACGACTGATTCCCACCGTCCACCAGAAGAAGTCCGGAGAACTTTATATCATATCTGTGGGATCCTCACGGACGCTAATATCAAAGAAAATAATTCACAACTTGGTACGATCCATGATCGTCTCTTCATAGCGAGTCTGATCAAAGTCAGGTGAATGTGACAGTATGTGGAGGGAAGAGTATGAATGGAAATTCTTAGCGCTCAGAGGGAACCTGCTTCTCTCTTCGCTTAATGCAATCTCATTATGGGCAGAAGTAATGTGCGGTGAACAGTAATGAATCGTTACACAGCTGTCACAGTGCTATGAATGCCTTTTTAGGAGAGGATGGCACTGCCAGGGAATTACCTAGCGTTCTTAAAGGAGTGAATTTTGGACACAGTGGGCGGGAAAGAGACGGATTAATTAGCTGGTAGAGTCAGTGGGTCAAATCTGTTGGCAAGCACGTTCCAAGTTCAGTTGAAGACTATTAATTAAATCGCTTTAAGCCTTGTGAGTTTCCAGTATAAATCAAGTTGAATTTCACTACAACAACAATATACATCATCAGTAGACATCAACATACATCAATCAACTGCTTTTCACTGCTAATAAACCAAAGTGCTGCGTTTCTATTCATATAAATGACTTCAATGGAATAAATCCATTGTATTGAACTCTTCTTCAATTCAAACAACTGCACATGGAAACATCGTGATCCATAACAAAGACGTGTCCGATATCTGAGATTGACAGACAAAAAAAAAAAGATTGCGTATCAAGGGTCCTACCTAGGAAAAATTGTCATTCTCAAGATCCTCACAACAATCAGAAACCTACTTCTGTCAAAAAAGAAAAAAAGATTTGTAGGCTATGTGCTGGGCTCGTGTTTGAATGGGATCTCTGATGAAACTGCTGTCTCCTTTACATTGAAAATGACAAGGTATGTAGACATCCATATGCCATCTGCTCCTAAAACACATGGCATGTAATGTCAGGGTTTCTCCCTCATTTCAACCCATCCTATTACCCCTTCGCTTGTTTGTTTTAACACCATGTAAAGGTCACGACTGCCATTTGGAAATCAGCAAAGGTCCGGAACATTCACGTGCCCTTTCTCTGACACGCAACAGGGTTCTCCCTCTCACTCAGCCTGAGCAGACTCTCAATACATTTTGTTAGCAGCTGCCTGCGTTTTTTTTTTTTCCGTCACACGACAACACGACTTGAGGGTATTTCACACGCTGTCTTTCAAGCGTGCCGTTTATGATTGACGTGATTTTTTTTTTAAAAACTTCTTCCTTTTGCCTGTGCCTTTTAACGAAGGACAAATACAGAAGACTTGTAGTTACAAAACACCCTTCATTAAAAGCATCGCAGATGGAAGAAAAACTATTGACTGTTGACTGACAGGTGCTTTAACTTAATTGATGCAGCTTCGCGCTTCTCAGTCTGACAAGCTTAAGGAACATGCATTTATATCAGATACTCTGATCTGATATTCTATGCTTGTTTTGTTTAGAGAGGTTAAAAAAGAGGAAAAATGGCATGCTGGGAGCTTTATCTTACAGTTCCAATGCCTAAGAATGAAAGGCCCATTACATCACACAGTAGAGTAATGTGCACGTCTCCTTTTGGAGTTCTTTATTTAAAGCTTACATCTTAGAAAAGATCTAAGAGAAAATGGCAGTGTCCAAAATCGCTATAAAGTCAGAGAACATTGAATAGTTAGAGCTTGCGCAATTTGACCCGTAATTTAACAGTAGTTACTGCTGCATTACACTGAGGAGCCACTGTCTTCTTTTATGACTGTTTTACGGCTTCGTTCATTTGTAGCCGAGAGGGCTCGAGGGTACAGTACGATCACGCTCATCGGGTATTACACATTTTATTGCTCCTTAAACATGTTAGAAGTTTTCTACAGTCCACAATGTTGTGTATCGTGGGGGATTGTGAGACCACGCAGTCTGTATACGTACTCTATGCAATTCACTCAAATGCTGCGTTTTACTTTCAATACTTTCATGGTTGTTACTTCAAATACTTGACCTGTATACAAAGCAGAGGTTGGAGTGGGGCTGAAGTAAGGAATAAAACACAGCGGGACACGCTGTTATTGGAAATCAATAAAGGGCTGGTGCGGCGTGAAGCAAATATACTGTTACCAGCTCTCATGCTACTCTTGATTATTTTTTTCTCTTTTATCCCAGCAAAGACATATTGTGATTTCAAACATTAGTAGTTACATTTACTCCTGAGCTGTGCTGCTTTTGTGACACCTTCTAAAAGTGATAGTTTTATCAAGTTGGATCGACGTATTTCCCACATGAAAACTTTGGACATGCAAAGTGAAAAAAAAATAAAATAAAAAATGCCTCCATGAAAGTGTCATAAACCTCACAACAAAGTGCTTTAAGTGCTCCTGTTCTACTATTGTGAACTTCAAACATTCACAAACATTTCACTTCTGCACTGAAATTGTTTGCCAACAACAGCAGGCAATAGCAAACAGCTCAGCAACAAGGTAGCCAGTTAAAAATTGGTAATAACTGTTAAGGTGATTAAGGTGGTTGTAGGTGATGAAGTTACTTGGTTGTAGGTGGGGAAGTTACCTGGTTGTAGGTGGAGAAGTTACTTGGTTGTGGGTGCGGAAGTTACCTGGTGGTGTGCAGGGAATTTACTTGGTTATTGGTTAGGAAGTTACTGGGTTGTGGATGGGGAAGCTACCTGTTTTTTTGGGGCGAGTAATTTACTTGGTTGTGGGCAAGGAATTCAACTGGTTGTAGGCGAGGAATTTACCTGGTTGTGGGTGAAGAATTTACTGAAGAATCTACTGTTGTTGGTTGGGAGGTTACTTGGTTGTGGGTGGAGAGGTTACCTGGTTGTGGGCAAGGGATTTACCTACTTGTGGGTGAGCAATGTACCTGGTTGTGGGCAGAAAATTTACCTGGTTGTGGGCAGGGTATTTACCTGGTTGTGTTCATGGAATTTACAGTACCTGGTTGTGGGTGGGGAATTCAGTTGGTTGTGGGTGGAGAATTTACTTCATTCGGGCGGGGTTGTAACTGGTTGTAAATGGGGATTTTACCCGATTTTGGGGAACAAAATTACACATTGTAACTTCTCTATGAACACAGTATTAGTTACTTCTTTAAATAGTTGCTCTTATCTCTTGATTTGTAACAGTTTTTCTTCTCTTAGACAAAAAATCCAGAAATCCTAGCTGTTGACATACTGATTGTATTACTAACCTCCTTCATTCTTAAATATATCAGTATGTTTTAATCTGTTCATTGTTAAGCTTAAGTCATGTGCCAAGTCCCTGTCATTTAGTGATAAGAAAAACATTAAAATGACTATATTAATATAAACGTGAGTGAAATTACATCTAACACTGCTGTCAAAGGCTGCTATAGAACATTTATCAACACCACCTAACCTATTAGAACAACCATTCTGCTGCGACGTGGTATGCAAAGAGACAAACCCGAGGAAAACCCACCAGACGCTAACAGAAATGATCAGGACGTGTGATTGATGTGACGGTGGCAATGAGATACGGAAGAGATTCCCGTTCTAACCTAAAGCTTGTTCTGCTCCACTGTATCATTCACCCAGACGAAGCTTGCGCTGTCCTACATAATTCATGCACCTTTTTCTCCCCTCCAATTATAGTCCACTTCATCTTCCAGAAAATCCATAAAGGGAAAATAACTATGCATTAATGAGAAAGGAGCATGTTCAACGTCTAAATGGACATCATCTGTTCATTCATTTTAACCATGAGAGACTTTTCACTGTTGTAAATCCACTTGAATTTAATACATGTCTAATTTCTGTGTATTGTTCCGCAGTCGTTACCTTTTTGAAGCAGAATGTTTGCTCGCTGTGCTTGTGGCTCATGTGAATTGGTATCATGGAACATTATAAGACATTCTAACAGTGTTACTGTTTCACATTAGACAAGAAACCGAACGATACCACTTACCGTAATTTCCGGACTATTGAGTGCACCTGAATATAAGCCGCACCCACTGAATTTTAAAAAAAATATTTTAATTATTTTTATTTTTTAATTACTATTTTGAACATAAATAAGCCGCACATGTCTATAAGCCGCAGGTGCCTACAGGTACATTGAAACAAATTAACTTTACACAGGCTTTAACGAAACACGGCTTGTAACAAAAAATTATAAATTAGCAGTAAACAGTAGCCTACCACGAAAGTCATTGGCCACTATCTTCCTCCTCCTGTGCACTGAAACCAATGAAGTCATCTCCTTCGGTGTCAGAGTTAAAGGTAGGGTCTCTGATGTTTAAGAAATGCTTCAGAATACTGAGCAGGACCCGTGTTAATATAGGATCAGCTTTCCAGCGCTGGAGAGAACTGAAGGAGCGGGAAGTTGGCCACATATTCACAGATTGGAGTTTCCCGAGTCAATAACTCCTGAGCTAAACGCTGTTACTACACAAATAACACCTCTTTTCTATCGTAGTAATGTAGAGAGGCAGCTACAACTGTGTTTTGTGTAGTAACAGCGTTTAGCTCAGGAGTTATTGACTTTGGAAAGCCTTTATCGTAAGCCTTTCTTCACTTTCTTTCTTTGTTTTTATCCTCCATGTCAATGTTAAAACCGCTTTATGCTAATGTCACACATGCGCACTAAACACTCTCTCCGCCCCATTCTGCTCACTGGCTACACGTTTGTTTTGATTTTTGTTTTGAATTTTAGTTTGTAGTCTCGACATTTTTCAAACATCGGAGAATCTACCTTTAACCCGTTCAGCAATTTCATTGGTCTAATGAAAGCTTCATGCTGCCAAAAAAACTGAACACGTCACAGAATGTGTTTTTTTGAAAAAAAAAAATTTTGAAAGCTAGACAAATCCATATATTAGCCGCGGCATTGTTTAAGCCGCAAGGTTCAAAGCGTGGGAAAAAAGTTGCGGCTTATAGTCCGGAAAATACGGTACGGTACTCTCTGATGATTTTTTTTTTTAAATAAAAAATTATATAACAAATCATAAATATTCAATTTTACCTGGAATATTGTTAATCTTCATCACTGAAGGTTATTTGTTGAAGAAATATTAACTGTGGGTTATACTATTGTTCACTAGCATGTTTTATAAAATAATAAAGGCACTTCAATTTCTAAGGTTTACAGCCTGTCAAAAATTGCTAGGAATTGGTGGTCTTGTTTTGAATGACTTCAGCACACTTGTGGATATGGATTTGAGGATATTGCTAGTTTTTGTCCACGCTTCTTCCAGTCTCTTCCACGGTTCGGGGACTGTAGTGGGTTTCTTAGCAATAACTTTGTTGCCAAGGATTTTCCAGAGATTTTCATTTGGGTTAGATCAAGACTCTGGGTTGGCTCTTTGTTATGTTCTAAGCTTTGTGGAACTGCTTTACCTGTTATGCAGCAGGCTAATTTTGAGATGCTCATGGGAAAGGAAGCGCATGTTGCCGAAGGAGGTTCTGATAAACTTTTGCATTCACCCTGTCATGTAGCTGTATAAGAGGCCCAACTCCTGCTGCAAAAAACACCCCCCAAACCATGACACTACCTCCTCCTCTGACTTTATTATCACCACATACTGTATACATTAAAAGACAGTGGAAATCTATTCTTTGCACATCACAACCAAGGAGGTTGGGGTCAGAGCGCAGGGGCAGCCGTGATAAAGAGCCCCTGGAGCAGGGCATGTCAAGGGCCATGCTCACTTGCCTAACGGTGGCAGCTTCTCAGTGATGGGATTTGAACCCTAACCTTCCAAGCAACAACCCAGAGCCTTAACCAATTGCACCAACGCTGCCCCACTTTGGTTCAGTCTAGCCCCAGTTTGACGCTGAATATATTTTAAACAGGTTTTGAACATAAACATGTTTCCCAACATACCAATAACTCCATATTCAAATAAACTTGAACTGAATTGAGATATCAGTACAGTTCACTTCACCGTTATTAGATTTAGTTCGAATCCTGATGGAGGAGGTTGTGAATTATTTGCATTAATATAGGAGCTTCCGCCAGACACAAAGGCGATGAAAGCTACTTCATAAAAGAAGTTAATAGCGTAAACAAAATACACATATCATATCCTTTGTCTAACTGTGAAACCACATGCACACACATAAAAGATGAGTATAATTGAAACAAAGAATAAAAAAAATAAATAAAAAATTAAGAAAAAAAATAGGTTTTCTTTCACTGACAAATATTTAAAACAGAAAATGCAGAAGTGTGGAAAATGTTTTGCAAGTCACAATGGAAATGTGCAAGTTGTGCAGAAAGCGAACTTCTTGTCTGTTTTCAAAAAAAAAAGTGGCACCCAGACAACTGCACCTCCTGCATCCTGTGCCATCTGTTTGCGCAGCAACTCTGGACAAGTTACAAAACGGATAATGATGTGGATATCACGCGGCAGCATGCAGCAGAAAAATTGTACTGCTAGGACATAAACACAGATGGGAATTAAAAACGAGGTGGGATTCATTTCAACTGTGTCATATCTCTAATACGTGGCAGATAACAAATCGAAGCTAAGATGTGAGCATTTGGGGTTTTTTTTCTTCACAGTTCCTGCCATTTGCTAAGGTTTTCCTGTGCTTTCTAATTCGTTTCCTCGTTCTTGTGCTGCAAAAGTCAGTTTAGACAAAAGTAGCATCGCATTTCTCGCCTCGTCACGGAAAACTCTGCCAGTGAAAAGCCGCAATGCTGAAGAACAATAGTCAGTTTTTGTGATAAGGAAGCACTCGTCTAAAAAGGAAAGACGTAGCTTTCAGAAGTGAAGCGCGATGTGATTGTGGTCAGCTCTTCATGAGTAGCTATAGCTCATAAATAAAAGCTTCCAAGTCAGCAGTCCTGGTAGGTGTACACATCTATCCTATCCGCATTAAGACTTCAGCGCCGCTATACGTCACCTTAATCAGACTTGCCTACCTTCATTGGCACCAGTCGAGATCAGAATCTACTACCCGCTGTTAGTGAAAAGTGCTTACCTAGAAGAAAAGAGAGAGAGAGAAAGTAGCGTTAAGATGGGGCAATATTCTTTGGCTCGCAGCTGCGGTTTATTCAACCACTGTTCTGCTCGAGTGGATCCTTTTCATGACTTCAAATAAGTAGGGTTGATTAGTCACTGCGCTTTGTAGTGGAATTGAGATCCGCAGGCATCAGAAGCAGAGGTTTGCTCATTCCCTTAATGCAATCATTTCGTGAGCTCGGTTGTTCCACTTTAGAAAAGCCACAGGAAATGGGTATGATTTCACAAACACATACAATCGTGGCGAGAAAGCTAGAAAAGAGCTTCTCACCTGTTCTGGGAGCATTTGTGAAATTTGCTCTTAGTGCATTAAGAGTACAATTAAGCTCTGATATCTAAACAGACCCTGGGGATTTATTAATATGTCTGTCTGCAAGTCTCAGAAATTGTAAATGAAATAAAGTCAAGGAAAAAAAAACAAGTATTTAAAAATAATGAAACAAATTCTAACCCTGTCAGTGTGTTTTCGATATTTTTTAAAGTGTGGCATTAAGATATAACATTGCATTAGTGAAGCAAATCCCAGTAAAGAAAGCCTAAAACATGATGTCAACAGTCCTAGCTTCGACAGAAAATTACAACCCGATGTTTTACTGAGCATCATAAAGAGGCTTAGCACCAGATAAACCCTGTTATACCAGCCAATAAAGTCTTAGCCTTGGGAAACACATCGCTTATTTGGATGAACAACCTCTCTTGTTGTCCAGACTTAAAAAAATGCAGAAAAAAATCTCAATAAAATTTGCATTTCATTATTGTTAGTGAAAAAAAAAAAAAAGAAATGCCATCCTTATAACACCTGAAGGGTTTTGGTCTAGGTCTACAGCCTGGTAGTCATTCTGTTAATTAAAAAAAGTAAAGGATGAGACAAGACACAATTCTTCAACAGCATTTGTCATTTGAAGTAAAACACTAAACACAACAATGCGAACACTATCATGATTGCTTTTATTGATCTGAGGCCATGATAACGTTGTCCTCCGATGCATGTGCCGTTATTAGATACGAAGCCATGTCCAATCAGGCAGATTTATTAAACTGCCTGGCTCTTTACAAATCAAGTTCATTATGCATATTGATATATCTCAAAGATCTCCCATGAGAAAAAAAAAGCCCCGAGAAAACTTCTAGCACCTGATTACTTTCTCCACAATTTACCTCGAATATAGAACATTCACTGGATCTGTCTCAAAGGCCACGAAAGCAGAACAGGTTTAACAAAGCATAGGACAGAATATGTAGTGAGGAGTTAATCCAGAAATGATTAAAAGTATTCACATACGCTATACAGTAAAAAGTGTGTGGACACCTGACCATACATGATTCTTCCCTAACGTGAGGCCACAAAGCAGTACAGGATGTCATACGCTATAATATTACGGTTTTCCTTCAATGCAACTAATGCCCCTTTTCCACCGAGGCAGTTTGAGTGGTTTGGAGCCAGAGCCTAATTTAGAACCAGTTCTTTCTTTTACGACAGCCAAAGCACCGGCTCTGAACCAGGAAAAGTGGTTCTTAAGTAGCACCAAAACGTTGCTGGTCTAGACTTAAGAACTGCTTGCGTCAGGGGCTGTGAGCGGGGCTACTGTTAATGATAAAATAATGTTATGTACTTTCTCGATTGCAACCTCCATTTATACAAATTACATGGAGCTGCACGTACACGTTGGATTCGCCGCGTTTGGATGCCAATGTAGGTTCACAAAGCTATGAGCATTAACAGTAAAGCAACATCCGCCATTGTTGATGTTGTGTTTGTGTTTGCTGCTGCTGCGCTAACGTTGCTGTGAAAGATGAGACGTATACAGTGACGTCAGACTCGGCTCTGTGATGGCTCTCTAGCCGATGGAAAGGCAAAGCGGTTCTTAGAAGGATCGCCAGTGGAACCAACTTTGAACCAGCACCAGCATTAGCTCTGAACCAGCACCCGGGTCTTTTTGGTGGAAAAGGGGTATAGAGGTTTAAATATGTTCCAGTATGACAGTGCCCCGTGCACAAAGAGAGCTCCAGGACGACATGATTTGCCAAGATTGAAGTGGAAGTGGCCTGACCTCAACCACAATAAAACCCTTTGGGATGAACTGGAACACTGACTGCACTCCAGACCTCTATCTGATCTTATTAATAGTCTCTACAAAAACCAGTGGAAAGCCTTTTCAGAATAGAGAATCAAGTGTCCACATACTTTTGGCCAGACTGCTGTGTGTGCGTTACACACATTGCGCAAAATTGACCAACAAATTAAAAGCATTACACGCAATTCTGACCTCAAACTTAAGTTGATTATTCATGTTCAACATTGACTCGAGAGGGTTGCAGTATTAAGTCCAGTCCCACTATCTGACAGTTATTTAGATGATTTTTAAATAGACCATAATAATTTCCATAATTTGCGGCATTTTAAATACACTCATCAAATCATGGAACGTCATTTATTACACTGATTGCGAGTGAGTGATTCAAGTGACCTCTGCTCGCCCGATCTGTGCCTCGTTGAGTTATTTTGCTCCGTCGTGTGGGGTGCAGGAAATGTGACAGTCACATTTGTAATGTGTACAAAAAAAAAAGAAATAATTTTCTTCTCAATAAATTTCAGTGATACTGAACAACTGCACATTATTGTAAATAGTGTCTCACTCCACCGGTGTCATTGGTATTTAGGTATACACCTTAGTGTGAATTGTGTTATTTTTGGGGTGTACAATCGTATGCAAACGTTTAGGAACCCCTGACAATTTCCATGATTTTCATTTATAAATATTTGGGTGTTTGGATTAGCAATTTTATTTTGATCTATCAAATAACTGAAGGACACAGTAATATTTCAGTAGTGAAATGAGGTTTATTGGATTAACAGAAAATGTGCAATATGCATCTAAACCAAATTAGACAGGTGCATAAATTTGGGCACCCTTGCCATTTTGTTGATACCTGTAAATATTATAACAATTGGTTTGGTGAGCTCAGTAAGCCTTGTACTTCATAGACAGGAGCATCCAATCATGAGAAAAGGTATTTAAGGTGGCCAACTGAGAGTTGTTGTTCTCTTTGACTCTCCTCTGTAGAGTGGCAACATGGAGGCCTCAAAACAACTCTCAAATGACGTGAAAACAAAGATTGTTCAACATTATGGTTTAGGGGAAGGCTACAAAAAGTTATGGCAGAGATATAAGCTGTCAGTGTCCACTGTGAGGAACATAGTGAGGAAATGGAAGACCACAGGCACAGTTTTGTTAAGGCCAGAAGTGGCAGGCCACGTAAAATATTGGAGAGGCAAAGGCGAAGGATGGTGAGAACGGTCAAAAACAACCCACAGACCACCTCCAAAGACCTACAACATCAACTTGCTGCAGATGGTGCCACCGTGCATCGTTCAACAACTCAGCGCACTTTGTACAAGGTGAAGCTGTACGGGAGAGTGAGGCAAAAGAAGCCTTTTCTACACACAGGCCACAAACGGAGTCGCTTGAGGTATGCAAACGCTATGTGGACAAGCCAGCTTCATTTTGGAATAAGATGCTGTGGAGTGGTGAAACAAAGACTGAGTTGAGATTGAGTTGGTTATAACAAGGGGCGTTATGCATGGCGGCAAAAGAACACAGCGTTCCAAGAAAAACACTGTGCTACCCACAGTAAAATTTGGTGGAGGTTCCATCATGCTATGGGGCTGTGTGGCCAGTGCCGGTACTGGGAATCTGGTTAAAGTTGAGGGTCGCATGAATTCCACTCAATATCGGCAGATTCTTGAGAATAATGTTGAGGAATCAGTCACAAAGTTGAAGTTACGCCGGGGCTGGATATTTCAACAAGACAACGACCCAAAACACTGCTCAAAATCTACTCGGGGCATTTATGCAGTGGAACAAGTACAATGTTCTGGAATGTCCCCTGACTATCATCTATGGGGTGATTTGAAGCGGGCTGTCTGTCCATGCTCGGCAACCATCAAACCTAACTGAACCGGAGATGTTTTGTAAGGAGGAATGGTTCAAAATACATTCATCCAAGAATCCAGTCACTCATTACAGGCTATAGGAAGCATCTAGAGGCTGTTATTTCTGCTAAGGGTGTTATTTCTGTTGGGGTGCCCAAATTTATGCACCTGTCTAATTTGGTTTAGATGCATATTGCGCATTTTCTGTTAATCCAATAAACCTCATTTCACTACTGAAATATTACTGTGTCCTTCAGTTATTTGATAGATCAAAATAAAATTGCTGATCCAAACACCCAAATATTTATAAATGAACATCATGGAAATTGTCAGTGGTTCCTAAACTTTTGCATACAACTGTAGATGCTTTTATAGTTGGGAGGTGAAGATGGTGGTATAGCTGGAAGCATAATAGATACTGATATAGATGGTGGTATTATAGATACTAGTGAAGATCAAGGTAAAGATGGGGTATAAAAGATACTGGTGAAGATTGAGGTACAGTATAGATGCTGTTTGAGAGCTTCTGTGAATGAATGGAAATATGAAAATATTGGGTGCAGGCTCTCATTCAAATCACATTTAACTACCCATTTATCCATTAGTGATGTTTTTTTTTTTTTTTTTTACAAATCTTACCTAATGCACCTTATTATTCTCCAGCCCTGAATTATCTCTGAACATAGGTGCTTTTTTAACTATCGAAAAGAAACTCACTCTCTCACTCACTCATTTTCTACCGCTTATCCGAACTACCTTGGGTCACGGGGAGCCTGTGCCTATCTCAGGCGTCATCGGGCATCAAGGCAGGATACACCCTGGACGGAGTTCCAACCCATCGCAGGGCACACACACTCTCATTCACTCACGCAATCACATACTACGGACAATTTTCCAGAGATGCCAATCAACCTACCATGCATGTCTTTGGACCGGGGGAGGAAACCGGAGTACCCGGAGGAAACCCCCGAGGCACGGGGAGAACATGCAAACTCCACACACACAAGGTGGAGGCAGGAATCGAACCCCCAACCCTGGAGGTGTGAGGCGAACGTGCTAACCACTAAGCCACCGTGCCCCCCCACTCGAAAAGAAACAACAGCCCATAATAATCCCAACAAATGTCCTTGTTAAAGCAGAAGGTCACATGAACTGACTGCGATCTTTGAAGTGGGATGTTATGTGTATAATTGTGATTTACAGTAAGATTAAACTTTAAAAGTGGCGAATTACAATTTGGACGCAAGTCTCTTTGGTTCTCCGACGTCAAACACCCACAAGGCCATGCTGAGGCTAATGAACGGAGGCAAGAAGATGAGGTGGCTTTGGTGTTGTGGAGTAGGAGGAGGAGAAGAGAAAAAGAGCCCAGCCATGCCGCCCTCCATTCACATTGACACTCTGCCGCTACCACGAGCCATTTAATTAAAAGCAGCTGAGCTGTGACAGACAGGAGAGAGGCGAAATCTCCCCCCCTACGCCATCGATCCGTAGCGCCGCGCCGCTCGGCTCCTCCGCTGTAAGCGTATCAATCTCAGCCCACTCTCTGCATCAGCCACCGACCAATTCAGGGTGGAAAAAAAAAGAAAGAAGAAGAAGGAGCAAAACATTTCACTTGCAGCTCCTCGGGGATCTCGCTAGCCTGGAAAACAGATGGTTTTAAATATGCTTGCGTCGTACCCACTAATTTTCGGGCCTATTATTTGATGCATGTCTTGTCTAAATCGCTGCTGATTACATGGTGAAGGGAAACACGTCGAGGAAACAAGGTTAGGGATCTGGAAAGCAGAGCTGTGTGGGAGAGTCGGAGACCGCAAAAGAAGTTAAGGGAGGATCGTGTATTGATATCCAAAGTGTATTATCTGTACACTACGTCTAAATCTGGCATGAAAAATGAAAAACATAAGACATGGGTTGCAATGAATTGTTTCGCAGTGTGTGTGGTAAACAGTCGTCCGATAGCCGTTGCTGTTTGGTAAACTCCATTAACTCCTGTGTGTAGGGGAAAGCCGGCTCGATTGAAACAAAGTGCAAATGTCATACGCTTGTTTTCTTTAAACATATGCATGCAAGCGTGACTTCATTACATGCGCATACAAGTTCATCACTGTGTGTGTGTGTGTGTGTGTGTTTGAAATGCACAGTGGGATTTGTCCAGTCTTGCTTGAGATATTTCTAGAAAAACCCATTTAGTGGTCATTTGTTTTTTTTCTTATTTTCTCCTCAGTTTTCCACTATCATACAAGACCTGCACCTTTTTGTTGAACTGCTGTTCATGCTGTGTAACACACTCAGGAAAGCGTGATCCACCCTCTTCCTCATACAGGAGTTCACCAATGGTTTGCGAGAGTCATTTTGATTGACAGGGAGAGAGTGATGAACGCAAACCAGGGAGCTTCCAATCACGGATGTATGTTTCATCACTGGACTTCTGGAATGTTCTTTATTTCCCTTCTTTTAATTATGTTGGTTTTGTAGAAGCCAACATTCAGTTTTAATTTGGTGTACCGACTGGCCTTTCGGTTGTCCCACAGCCCCGCCTCCAATATATGCAAAATCAAAAAACTTTTTACAACATGGACATGTGACATATCAAAACACTCAGAACAATGAGGGGAACTTCCTCACGTGTATTCTGATGATGTCACATGCTCGTCTCCACTTGCCTCCAAATGTTTTGGCACCCTATCTTTCTGTCCACTCGCCTCCAAAAAGCACCGGCCTTTGCGAATACTTGCCTCGTCAAAGCCAACATCAAAGTTTGTCGCGACAAACTTTACAAATCTAGTTCAAATTCAAATTTTATGTCACAGTCATACAAAGTATGTAGTGAAATGCTTTTTCACTGTCTGTCAGAAAAGTAGAGTTAAGTATCTAAGAGTAAAAAATATATCTGTATAAAATATAAAAATCTACGCTAGTTACGCTTATTGCTACGCTAACTATTAAGAAAAACAAAGACAAAAAAAGACTAATTTCTGCATGTATATGAATGAATCAAATTAATGAAACACAGATTTATAGTTTAATGATAATAACCATATACAGTTGTGCTCAAAAGTTTGCATACTTTAGGGCAAACATAAGTGAGAAGGTAAAAAAATTATTTGACTTCATATAGGATTCAAGTTAATATGTAAAGCATAACAGAATAGCACAAACATTAAACATAACAAAAAAGAAAATAAGGAAATAATCCCTGTTCAAAAGTTTGCATACCTTTCCTTCTTAATATGGTGTATTGCCCCCTTTAGCATCAATGATGGCATGCAGTCGTTTGTAATAACTGTGCATGAGGTGCTTAATTCTCTCAGTTGGTATAGCTGTCCATTCTTCTTGGCAAAATGCCTTCAGTTCCTGTACATTTTTTAGTTGTCTTGCACAAACTGCACGTTTGAGATCTCCCCAAAGTGGCTCAATGATATTGAGGTCAGGAGACTGTGATGGTCGCTCCAGAACCTTTACCTTTTTCTGCTGTAGCCATTGGAGGGTCAACTTTGCCTTGCGCTTTGGATCATTGTCATGTTTGAACATCCCGAGAGAATCCCACTCTCAGCTTTTGTGCTGTAGAATGCAAATTGTCTTCCAGTGTTTTCTGATAATATGCTGCATTCATCTTGCAATCAGTTTTTACTAACTTGGAGCTCACACAGCCCCAAAACATAAGAGATCCACCACCATGCTTTACAGTGGGGATGGTGTACTTTTCACCATGGACCTTGTTGACTCCTTTCCAAACATAGCATTTATGGTTGTAACTATAAGGTTCGATTTAGGTTTTATCGCTCTACATGACTGCTCCAGAAGCTGTGAGGCTTGTCTAGGTGCTGTCTAGCGTACTGAAGGCAGACCTTTTTGTGGCATGGGTGCAGTGACGGCTTTCTCCAGGCAGCTCGACCATGCAAGTCATTTGTGTTCTAGTACCTTCTTATTGTGCTCCTTGAAACAACACCACCACTTTTTTCATGACCAGCCTCTCAAATTTCTCTCAAAGTTGTTTGAGGGTTTTTCTTTGTGTCCCCAACAATTCTTTGGCAGTATTGAGTGAAATCTTTCTTGGTCTACCTGACTGTGGCTTAGTATCAACAGAACCTCTTATTTTTCACATCTTTATCACAGTTTGTACTGACTGGCGTTTTCAAGTGTTGAGATATCTTTTTATATCCTTTTCCTGCTTTATAAAGTTTAACTACCTTATTATGCAGGTCCATTGGCAGTTCTTTTGTCTTCCCCATGGTGCCATATCCAGCCAAGTCAGTGCATCACCTCATGAGCTGAGAAACTGGCTATTTATGCACAGACACTAATTACAAGTACAATGAGTCACAGGTGTAAAAACTTGTCTTTAATAGCCATTTAAACCTGAGTGATTATAATGTGGCCAAACATTCAAGGATATGTACACTTTTGATCAGTGTTGTTGAGGCGATTTCAGTTATAATACGGTTTTAAAAATTAGTCTGTGTGATAATTTATGACTTTATGTGACCACTATCCTTAAATAATAAAATAACATTTTGCATTATTAAACATATTTTCAGGGGCACGGTGGCTTAGTGGTTAGCATGTTCGCCTCACACCTCCAGGGTTGGGGGTTTGATTCCCGCCTCTGCCTTGTGTGTGTGGAGTTTGCATGTTCTCCCCGTGCCTCAGGGGTTTCCTCTGGGTACTCCGGTTTCCTCCCCGGTCCAAAGACATGCATGGTAGGTTGATTGGCATCTCTGGAAAAATTGTCTGTAGTGTGTGATTGCGTGAGTGAATGAGAGTGTGTGTGCCCTGCGATGGGTTGGCACTCCGTCCAGGGTGTATCCTGCCTTGATGCCCGATGACGCCTGAGATAGGCACAGGCTCCCCGTGACCCGAGGTAGTTTGGATAAGCGGTAGAAAATGAATGAGTGAGTGAGTTAGTCATATTTTCCAAATAAATGGCAAACTTTTGAGCACAACTGTACCATACCTTACATATCATAGTTACTATGTATTACTAAAGGTAAATACATACATTTTATTGAGCACTGCATCATCAATTGATTACAAAATATCTTTAAATATGGATGATGTGAGTACAGACATTTGATATTGTTGTTCTTTGTCTGCTCCCAGTTCGAGGTCCCACAGAGGATCATCCGATCCGAATATTTGATTTGGCACAAGTTTTATACCGGATGCCCCTCTGATGTAATCATCCCTTCTTTATTCAGGCTTGGGACCAGTGGCTGTTCTCTGGCTGGGAATCGAACCCGGGCCACAGCAGTGAGAGGTGCTGGACCACAATGAACTGCTGTATGAGTTGATTCCCATCCTGCATGTGTGGATTTTGCATGTTCTACCCAATGTTCAATCTAATCCAATCTGATTTTGTCAGAAATGGGAAAAATTCGGAATTTTTCCAAACTGGAAATGTTTTTCATATAAAAATAATTAAACTTTTAGCACCTCCAGTTGGGTGTGTGGAGTTTGTATGTTCTCCCAGGAGGAAGTAGAGGGTTTGAGGGTTCTATGGTTTCTCCCGTTTCCTCCCCCAATCCTTTCTCTAACTTGTCTGTAGTGTGTGAATGGGGGGTGTGTGTACTGTATGTGTGTGTGTGTGTGTGTGTGTGTGTGTGTGTGTGTGTGTGTGGTACTTGCCTTGTGCCCCAGGTTTCATGGAATAGAAAAAAAAAACAGATCTAGAGCGTCTGTGTGGACTCTGGCGTAATAATCCAAATGTTTACAATTCTATGGTTGTGACTCTGAAGTAAATAAATGCAGGCATTAACACCACAGAATCACAGCTCTCCTCTGTGCTTAATGTCTGGAGCTGGTCTGCCTCGTCTGATGGAGCAAGAAGAGACAAGACGTATTTGTAAAGGATATTGCCGACAGGCCTATTACGCAGTGCGCTATTCTATCAATCCATCTATCACATGCATAAAAAGAGCAGTGACAGGCTTTTTACAATGGTAAATGGATGAAACGTTATACAGTAGCTTCGTATTAGAATGTAATGAATGGAGACCTGAGGCAACTAAAAAGAAATTAAAATGTGACAGAAGAATAGTCAAGAGGCCGAGGCTTTCATGGTCTCAGTGTGAGCTTGACACTAATTATTCAAGTCCAGACGTGTGAACTAGGACGCTGCCAAATATTGCGTCGCATGTCCAGTCGGTTCAGGACCAAGGCTCGTAATGTATGAACACAAAACACACACTAGCAGATGGCCTGTGAAGTCAGGGATAGTCAGATTGGCAGCAATCTTCAACAGCTAGGAGAAAGCAGCATGTCTGATGCCAAGCACAAGATCTCTGACACGTGGCTTCATAAAAGAAAGGCAAAATAAATAAATAAATAAAAACATGTTAGAAGTAGAAACGGAGCGTGAAGATGAGGTGGGATATCCATGTGCAGTATCGTAGAGAGTTCATTTAAAATTTAATAATGTCTAGGTGAGGCAGTTGTACTGACTAATTATACCTCATTATAACACGTATAACACGTCGGCAAATGTGGAAATGCAAACATACCAGATGAAGCTGTTTGTGAGGGAAAAAAGGGCCAGATGTCTGGATGTGAGCTAAACGTGAGTTATGATGATAAGGCTTGGTTAAAAAGGTGTTATTCTATACCCTGAGGACAAAAAAGAACCAGAGTAAAAAAAAAGTTTTTGGATTCTAAATTCAAGTTTTTTTTTTTTAAATTATCTTTTTATTTGGAAAGGCAGATTCACATCACATACATTAGTTACAACTTTAGTTATTCAAGTATATAGATGGAGATGGGTATAGATACTTTAGATGAGATTGTCCATATTGCCTTTCTGGAATTTTCTTTTACGGACCACTACTTTTTTCAGTTAAGAACCATAGCAAAGCAGAACATAACCGGGATGCGCAGCATTTCAAGTAAATAAAACTTAAACAACAATTTCAATCCATTCATCACTGCTGTGTGGATCTACTTTTAACTATTTCCTCGTAACAGATTTCTTACTGGCTGCCAATAATATCTAAATTCAAGTTTTATAGAGAAATTAAACACTGCTTGTAAAGTTGAAACAAAGAATGACTTCATGTTGTGTTTTCTCAGGTTTTGATATTTATCGATCTGGCTCTTAGACACAACCAGCTTATACCTTTCACCTTCCAGCATTAGCAACACAACCGATCAACTCACCGGCTATTTAACGAAACTAAACAAGCGTACAATGTGTGTTAAAACGAAAACACTCAAGTTTGGTATCAAGTGAGGGTTTAAATATGTAAAGAAATAAATAATAAACAACGGCACGGAGGTGTGAAGCGATGCTCGAACATGCTGCAGTGTTACATTTCATTTACACCAGAGCAGATTACAACACGTAATATAATCGTGCATAGAAGTAATCGTGATTTTTCAATAGTTACATTTTAATGTTGTGGAAGGTACAGTGCAGTAGTATTATTGTATTAACTATTATGTTGAAGCAGCCCTAATTCTACAGTCGCTTCAGCTCCCAAGCAAACTCAGAGATATTCGGAGGTTTGCAGTTTTTCTAAATATTTTGCAGATTTTGACCACAGCACATTGTGTGAGGTCATAACATTATTTGATCTCAGAGCAGCACGGTAACAGATAAGCTAATTATGTCCTAATTACTGATATATTTCTATTTTCTAATTGTCAAATGATCAATGAGATGCAAAGCTGACTGTGTGCATTAACACAATTAGATAAGATAAGATAAGATAAGATAAGATAAGATAAGATAAGATTTGTTAGTCCCCAAGGGAATTCTTTTGCCAGAGACTGCTTCAGATTACAAGAGAAATAAATATTATGAAATATAAATGAAAAATTGGATATATCGTCGCTGTCGGGCGGAAACCTCGTATGTCCAAATTTGGTCAATTTCATATTTTTTCACATATCGATGCTATTGGTCAGTCCCCACGTGGGTCTGTTATTTTTACAAGTTATTAACCAATCTAAAGTCTTGAAAATAGCTTGAGCGCAAATCCCATAACTCCATTGGACACTTCAACTGTCCACCTCTTCTTCACTCCGTGGGAGAGCTTTGCGGTATATTTCTCCTTAATAAGAGTCGCAACGAATCAACACGTCTTATGAGGTCAATGTCTTCAAAACACTGGGCTCAAAGAAAAAAAAATCTTGACCCCCACTAGTTCTGGTGCTCGTCTGAGGACAGAAATTTAGCGCAAGACAATCCACTGCAACGCGGACTAAACCCTGTGCACTGCAGATAAGGTACATCGTTTTTTTCATTTCCTGAAAAATAACGGTTTTGGAGATATGAAGATTCCACCCGACAGCGACGATATACAAAATGAATACAAAAGTAAAAAAAAAAGTACTAAAAGGTGCTAAGGAACTAAGACCATACTGCACATACTATAATACTGCACATGATGTAATATTTCACATAATATTATATTATAACCTACAACATAATGAGATTATATTATTATAACGTACATATTGAAATTATTGGGAAATGACAATATTGTATAGAGACAATATTGTGTGTGTGTGTGTGTGTGTGTGTGTGTGTGTGTGTGTGTTTCAACATTTCAGAACATGCCAAAACCCTGTTCCATTCACGTGCGTCGAACATGAAGGCAGCTATCACAGGATTACGTACTGTGCTGGAAATTTCACCAAATTAATGAAAAAAAACAAACAAAAAAAAATAATAAAACCACAAAAAATCTCAAGCATGTATTTTTGCAGCATCAACCTCAAAAAAAAAAAATGCTTGGTGAAATTCCAAAACATAACAAAAAACAAACAAAAAAAAAAATACAGCTTGTCATGTTAGTTAAGAACAAATTCAACATATAAATGCTTTATTGTCTGAAAAATGGAACGCTGGAGAATCTGTCCATAAATGTTGAATAAACGTCTTCTCACAAAAAATAAACTTATATAAAAACTGTCTGAATCGTTCCTATAGCTCCTAAAGGGTGAAAGTGGTTACTATGGAAACGGTAATGCATTAGAGGGAGGTTTTTAATGTAAACCAGTGATTTGTCTTGTAGCCGGATTTGTCAGAGTAGAGCCTCTGAGCCAATCAGGTTTAAGAATTCAATAGTGCTTTGGTATAAATTTGTTGAATAAATCTTATAATGCGTATGCAAAATCTCAAACTCTGGTTTGTTGATAAAAAAAGAATCAAAGTTCTTCTGGAAAACAGCGTTTCATCAATATTTGAGATTATGTCTAAGATTCCCTGATGCTAGTTGGGAAAGGCTAATCGATCTAAGAGAAAACCTCGTGTGTCGTATCTCCTCCTCTTAATTTGATATCGTTTACCTTTTTCCTCCATCTTCTTTCATCAGCACGGGTTTGTGTGTCTCCGTGTACGCAGCACACGAACTGTGCATGGTCAGGCGGAACAATCAAAATCAACTCGAGATGGAAGCAGAAAAGGCTTCGTACATCTGGTCATCAGACTGTATTAGACATTTTGATTGAGTGTGTCTAGACAGCTCAAAAGGGTTTGAAGTTTGTTCCTGGAATATTTCTAGTCGGTACAGCACGGATAGTGTGGTATCGGTAATGGCCTGATAGCGAGAAACAACAGCAACACCTTTTTCATTACATCCATTCTGTATTCATACCACCGTATACTGTATTTCAGTAGTAACTGTGTGGTGTGTATATATATATATATATATATATATATATATATATATATATATATATATATATATTCCCCCAAAACAGTTAATGCCACTTTATTACATTTGCTTCTCATTTGTTATCACAGCTATTTCTACTTTATCTTATATTATCTCATCTTTTCTTATTCTATTTCATTTCATTTCAGTGTATTGGATTCTATTTTAATTTTTCTAAAATCAACCTTTTGCCCTTATTCTATTTCAACTTCGTTTTTTAGAACATGGACGGTTGTAAAAAAGCAATTCCCTGCATGCTTGTTTAATTCAAATGAGATTTGAATTTGACTTTCTCATCTTCTACCGCTTATCCGAACTACCTCGGGTCACGAGGAGGCATCAAGGCAGGATACACCCTGGACGGAGTGCCAACCCATCGCAGGGCACACACACACACTCTCATTCACTCACGCACTACGGACAATTTTCCAGAGATGCCAATCAACCTACCATGTATGTCTTTGGACCAGGGGAGGAAACCGGAGTACCCGGAGGAAACCCCAGAGGCACATGGAGAACATGCAAACTCCACACACACAAGGCGGAGGCGGGACTCGAACCCCCAACCCTGGAGGTGTGAGGCGAAATCAGTCTGGTTGTATTTGTTGCTACAGCCTTCGAAAAGCACTTCTGTAACTTGAGAAAATGATATAACGGATTCTGTAACAAATGGAAAGACTGAAATTAGATTTGGAAGATTGGATTGATTTTAGTATAGTGATACTAAAATTTTTGTTATATTTATACTTTAGAATTGATTTAATTGTTTTAATGGGAATGTAGTAGCCTACTGGTTAAGGTGTTGGACTACCAACTTGGAAGGTGAGTTAGAATCACAGGTCCACCAAGCTGCCACTGCTGGACACATGAGCAAGGCCCTTAATCCTTAACTGCTCATTAATATAAAATGAGATAATATGTAAGTCGCTGTGGATAACAGCATCTGCCAAATGCCGTAAGTGTAATGTACATTTAATTGTGAAGAAAACCAACATCTTCTATAGCAGTAATCCAATGGTCCCATGAAGCCTGGAGTCTATCCCATGATGCAGGGGGCACAATGGAGGATGGGGTACCAAACCATCAGAAGACACACTCACACAACCTTGTGTACAATTTGCCTACAATTCATGTGTTTAGACTGAAGAAACCCCTGAAGCATGGTGAGCACATGCAAACTCCAGAGGCTGGACCACCAACCCTCCCCTCCCACCACCAAAACATACAGCATTTTGAAAGTTGATTAGCTTCAAGACATATGAAATCACCCGAGTATCTGTATCAGCTCATACTTGAGATTTCTGCACCAACGGTGACATCGTTTTCATGTCTAATTTCTAGAAACTGTCTAATAGTTAACATCATAGCTGACTTAATCATCTCCTAAGCCCTGAATCTGGATGAGGAGTAACACCGAACTGTATGGAGCAAGTAATTAACTTTAAATCTTCCTGCTTTAGCTGGATTACAGGATGCATCTCATTACATGGCGGACTTAGCTTAGTTTAGGACTGCTTCCAGCGAATAGACTGAATCACAGACATCTGAGAAATGTGATAGGAACCTAGCTGTGTTCCTAACCCTTAGGGCATCGACTCACGCTATACCAGCTCTACTTTAAAACAAGCAAAAAGGAAAAAGAAAGTGGTGTAACCTGGATGACTGACTTGATTTATTTCTAACATTTAAAGCTGTGTGCTTAACCTGCTAAAAGAAAGTTTGAAAAAAACAAAACAAATTCACCTCACGGATGCAGGTTAAAAATGGAACGTGTCACGAATTTTTTTGTCACACTCTAACCCTGAACGTCAGGTTTCGTTTTCGTCCAAGACCCAGGAAGAAATGAAAATGACTACAAATACTATCTATTACCTGTAGTCATGAACCGTCTGTGATACAGACTTGTTTTTTAGAAGGTGCGACAACAATTACTAAAACAGACGATAAACGCTACTCTGCTAATCACTTCTCCAGCAAATTCCTCTCCACTGACGTGACGAGCGTCTTTCACCGAGTCTCTCTGTCGAAATGATTCATCCACAGCTCTGATAATCACCAAAACAGATTTGGCACAGCGTTTGTGCAGTTATACTCAGGCTAATTTGGGCCACAGCAGAGAATTCTTAAGATTTAATTGAAGCCCATTATGATGATGTTTAGCCAAGGCGAGTAATCCATCTTCCTTAACTATCCTGATCATCACAAAGACTCCGGACCTTGGGTAGTGTCTTTGATGGATAAAACCTTCTTTTCTGTCTCGTTCTGCACCGCCCGTGGGAGAAAGCCATTAGAAGAGAGAAAAATCCCAAGTAAAGAGGACTTTTGTAGACACACATAGAAATGCCTGGTTTTGCTTAACCTTGATAGTTTAAGAGTGTGTGTGTGTGTGTGTGTGTGTGTGTGTGTGTGTGTGTGTGTGTGTGTGTGTGTGTGTGTGTGTGTGCGTGTTTAATATAGCTCAATGGAATATGAAACTAAAGAGATGAAACAATATATAATTACAGAAAATACTGACAATATGAATAACTTTTTTGCTTTCAATTCAAAGATTCTTAGAAATCAATACGTGAGATGATTTTTTAGGTTTTACTCCTTTCAGATTGCATGTTTGGTAGATACTTTTGAAATCCTTCCATCAATCCAACTATATACCTATTCACCCTTTCATCCATCCATCCATCCATTCATTTATCCACCCATTCATCCATCCACCCATCCATTGACCTTTAATTCATTCATCCATCCATCTGTCCACCCAGTCATCCATTCATCTATTCAGCATCCATTCATCCATCCATTCATTTATCTATCCTACCACCCATTAATCCATTCGCCATTCATCCATTCATTCATACATCCTTTCATTCATTTATCCATTCTTGTATTCACCATCCATCCATCATTCATCCATCCATTTTCTATAATGCTTACCCTACACAGGATCATTTGGAACTAGGTAAAACCAGGGCACAATCACACACACACACACACACACACACACACACACACACACACAGTACAGACAATTCAGAGATGCCAATCAGCCTGCAACAAATGTCTTTGCACTCCAGAAAACCAGAGAACCCTGAGGAAACCCCCCAAAGCAAAGGGTCAAACATGCAAACATTCTACCACTTGTTATTAACCACTTGTTGAGTTATTGCATTAACATACATATCAAACAGATGCGTAAACACACGTGCAGATAGACTGATGGCTAAAACCTTAGAGAAAAAAGGGGCCTTGAGTTTCTCACCATAATTATATAAACAGCATCTCTGTGTGCCAAACAGCAAGGAAGCTACTGACTAAAAATTATACAGATATTTTGGCCTTGCTGTGACCTTAAATCTGCTTGGATTAGTTCCATATATATACTAATCACTTCACATGCTGGTTACTCTGATAAATCTAAAGAAATCTTCCATTCAACCAGTCATTTCTGCGCTAAAGTGAGTCTTTGTGGATAAGCAGTACACATAATTAATGAAAAAATATACATAGCACAAAAAAGAAGGCAAAAAAAATAAATCTCAAGATAGAATATGTTATCTTTTATCTTTTTAACAACTTAACAGCTTTGTGCTTTACCCAAATCAAACAGAAATGCTTCTGGCAAACAAAAACCACTTCAATACATTGTTCCTTTTTCCAAACCCATTAAAACATCACTGTTTCACACTTCTAAACCGAAAGCCATGCAGCCTGTATTAAAATCATCACACTCTCCATAACAAACAAACATGGACGATAAAACTTTGGCTTCTCTTTCTTTTTCAGAAAAAAAAAATTAAATTAAAAATTATAAAAGCAGGATTTTTTTTCTATATTTGTGCTACTATGAAAATAAATCCTGACTCGTACATCCTCGCATTCACGCACTGTAACCATAGCAACACTACTTTCTTACTAGTTTTAACTAGTATTAACTAACAATCCTAGATTGGGAGCTTTGATTTTAGTTTAAATTAGAATCAATAATAAGGATCGAAGGTTTAGCTTTGGTAAAGAATAGGTCTAGAGAAATAGAGTAACTTGTGCGAGTTGACCGTACAGGTGAGTATCCAGAAATTAGAAACAGTTGGTTTTAGTTATGTTGCATTTGTGTAGAATTTTGATTCATTGTCATAAATGTCCTTTTATCTCTCACTAACAAGACTCATTGGCACTTGTTTGTTTTTGTTTTTCTCACCTTATTCAGAATTTGTCACCTGATTGCTCAGGGAGGAACTTGACATAAGAAGAGAAGAGAGAGATAGAGAGCCAGAGTGTGTGTGTGTGTGTGTGTGTGTGTGTGTGTGTGTGTGTGTGTGTGTGTGAAAAGTGTGTGTGAAAAGAAGAGCTTGACATAACTTTGTAATTTTTTTCCCACCAAAACGAATGCCGGCAGCAGCACCTTTTGATACGGTCTGCCTTGCATCTGCTTACCTTAGGTTTACATGTAAAACACGTGTGAGAAAACAATAAAAGGCGTAACGTGAATCCAGCCTTACGTTTGTAGCAAACGTCAGCACACACATTGCACCAGACAGGCAGCAGGACAGACTCATTTTTCTCTGTAAATTTACATGGCAGTTTGTTGACAGAAACAAACGTTCCAAGCTGGCTAGCTAGTCCAATGTCTCTTTTTTTTCCAGAAAAAACTACATCTCCCTGGCTCAAAGAACTGATGGTATGAAAACAGTGGCCTTGTTCTGTTCTGAAATAACCACAGAAAGGGGGTTTAACCCTTTACAAAGAAAAACATTTTGAAATGTATTGATGAAGAAGTCATATGATATGAGTACTAAGTCCAACATATACTAATCATTTAAATGTAGCTTAACATAACATGAATGTTCTGTGAATGTGTCAACAAGATGTTTCTTTTAAAATAGACATGACCCTCCCTCGTGCTGCATGTCACACGTCTCCATGGATATGAAGAGTTCGCCCACTGACACATCATCAGCATGACATAATCGTTGCATCACCTCAAAGCTTCCTCAGGGGAACGGAGTACGAACGGAGACATATTTACATGCCCATGAGCAAATACACCTTATATAGAGCCTTCTTGCTCCTGGAATTCCTCAGCTCTGCTCCGGTGACTCATGCCATCCAGCCGTGTTGTTTTCTTTATGCAAATATTTTGTTCCAGGCTGAGATGCAATAAAACATTTCAGCACAAAAAGAAAAAAAACACAAAATGTCTGCATTCTGCCCGCAATCCCATCCAATCCAATCCAATCAAATCCAATCCAATCCAATCCAAAGTTAATGTCCCAACTGACCAGTTTTATGTTT
Organism: Tachysurus vachellii; assembly: GCF_030014155.1. NCBI lineage: Eukaryota > Metazoa > Chordata > Actinopteri > Siluriformes > Bagridae > Tachysurus > Tachysurus vachellii. The sequence continues at coordinate 7,169,884 of NC_083474.1, forward strand.
TCCTCGGTTACGCTTTCGTCTTTGGTTGTTTCGTGGCTGACAGCATGAAGTAATTAACTACCCGGTAGAGGTAGACTTTCAACTGCTTTCAAACAACTTTAAATTAAATAACAATATTTATAATTGTTAAAATCTTAAATCTTACCTTACTTAACCAGCTATAGAACTTAGTCTTATAAATAAATGATGAAAAGTCATCACTTAGTTAGAATTCCCTCTCTCTTTACATATATACTATATATATATATATATATATATATATATATATATATATATATATATATATATATATATATAGATAGATATATATAGATAGTATATATATACATATATAGATAGATAGATAGATAGATAGATAGATAGATAGTGTATATATAGAGAGAGAAATATCATTTAAACATACATTTGTACAAATAGGTAGACAGAGAGAGACAAACAGACAGACAGACAGATAGACAGACAGACAGACAGAAAGATAGATAGACAGATAGATAGATAGATAGATAGATAGATAGTATTATTTATTCTTAGTCCAATTACTTTATTCCTGTAAGACCTGTTTTGCACTCTATTTGCACTCTACTAGATCAGCATTATGGTCAGCTTGTGTTTGTCTTCCTTGCACTGCACTATAGACACATGGAGTGTAACCGAATAAGAAACCATACAATCAGCCGGATCAATCATGCTAATGGATGGCTGGCAAAAGGTCTGCAACAGGTCACATTCTTTCCCGCCGGGGGTTTGTGCGTGGTGGTGAAGAGGGACGGGGCTTTGGGTACGGGGGTGGGTGGGTTAATGCTTTATAAAAACGATGCCTTTGAGGCATTATTTTGCTCACTGTATATATTATGTCTGTTTTTCCAGGATGATTATTGTAAGCTTCTCACATCCTCAGTTTTAATTAATAATTTAATTGGAGCATTTTTTGACACACATATATATATATATATATCTGTGGAAAGCAGAGGAGTGGTTAAGGGAGTCATGGAGACCTGAAGCATCTGGCAGTGTCCCTAAACACACACACACACACACACACACACACACACACACACACACACACACACACACACACACACACACACACACTCTGTCTCTCTCTCTCTTTTGAACATGCATCTGTCATCCCATTGCTACAGTCGGCTAAGCAAACACTGAGTAGAATCCACTGGCTCACTAGCACGAGTATAATGGAGTTGCTGCTGCTAAGCTAAGTCATGAGTGAACATGTTATTAGAAATGGAGTGTAATTAATTTGCCCTGTTTTACCACATATTTAATCAGAAAGCTTGACTAAAACGTTTTCAGGTTTCGTTAAAAAGCCTTTAACAATGTAGCACTCAGGGTAATAAACGTAGCACTTTGCAAGCAATAACTAACTGATTCTACTAATGTTACTTTGCTAAATGTATTCAAGGAAAGTGTAAATGATGTTGGGTTCAAGACAATCTGTCTGTATGCTAGCATATTAACTTCATCATGTTTTAAGAACATGTCAATCAGGAATTTTAAGGTGCAAATAAACCGTAGGTTCTGTAGAGAAAAAGCAATGGAATCATTTATAGCAATAGCAAATAAACAAAAAATTAAATAAATAAATAAATAAATAATAACTGAAAATAAGAGTAGAAAAACACACTGTGTGAATAGTGGAATTAGCACACTGCTAACAACAGCTATTTATTTAGCTAATTGGAAATACTTATATGGGTATAAATGTTTTTAGAAGCATTTTACTGAAGAATTTTAAAGATGTAAACTGATTTGTATTTACTGTATGTAGAGCTCTGTGTTATAAAATTTGAATGTTGCTAACAATACCTTGCTCATTTGGCTAACTACAGTATAGCTAGCTAAATGTGTTCAAGAATATATTATTTATATTTAAAACAAATATTTATTCATATTTTTAGAACCAGGTCATTCAAGAACTTAAGGCAAACAGTACAAACACTTTAGGACAAATGTTCAGAGACAGTTACCGCACTGTTCAGAATTACTAGCTGATTTAGCTAAGTGAAATTAGCTCAATGCATGCAAAAGTTTAACCATGTTTAAATAATTAAGAGTATCTATATCTGTGCGAACATGTTTACATTTCTTCATATGTTAAGTGCATTACACTCACAATTTAAACCAACGTTGTGATAAATGTTCAGTGTAACAATTTATCTCTCTGATATTTATGAAGCACTCCAGATGCTAACAACAACTAGCAGATGTAGCTAACGCGTATCTGTGCAAGTACGTCTAAATAATGACTAAATAAGTCTAAATAATGCTCTGCTATAAACGTTACCAAAGTAGCAGTAACAGTTATAATAGCTAATGGCTTACTGATAGTAAAATGAAAGAAAAAAATGCCAATGAATAATTTTGTGAGAGGGAACAAAGACATTAGGCTTGTTCCTGGGTAACACTGCTAACACAGCTCACATTCAAGTTCACAGGTGCGAAATCGCTTAATATATACTCAATAGCTGAATATTTTATGCAGATAAAGTGTTGATAGGTGATATGCTGTTAGATCTGACTGGCAACAAAAGCACATATGCAGAGTTCTCCCAAGGTACCAATTAACTTGCATTTCCTGGTTAGAGAAAAAAAAACACTGTTTGCTCATATATTAGCACTGCTCAGCTGCAGCGTGAGCCACTAAAAAATGACACAATAGCTGTTTTTCAAAAAATAAACAAATGAAGAAAGCAATTAGCACAGGCTGTAAAAGCACAATGAAGCCACTCGCATGGGCAGAGCTGGATAAAGAACAACACAGATGAGTTCCACTGGAGAAAAGCACTCTTTATCTTACAGATTAAACTCACTGCAAATCTGCTTTAGATGCCACAATATTACTGTCAGGAGGCTTTAATGCACAACTTTCTGAAGAGAAAACAATGTGAGCTCCCGCTGTAAAGCCATTGTTTTTCAAGAGCATGTGCTATTACCCTCTTCATGGAAGTTATACAGTCATTCATTTCGTGTCCAAGAATCTCACAGGCAGATGTAGCAAAAACCCTCTCACTGGACAACAGAACGGGATGCACAATGAAGCGGATGCAAATGGTGCCGTTCCTTTTGTGTTTGACTGTCTCATTTAAGGAATCACAACACGGAACTGCGTGTGCCGTGCACAATGGAGCAAGACAAAAGGACCAAAGCTGGAGGTAGAGATTCAGTTTCCTCGCCGACTCTATGAAAAAGGGAAAAAAGGGCCATCTGTCTTCCCCACTCAAGTATAACTTTTCAGAACAAAATGACTTCGGTGTCCAATTTAACAGCTGCACAAATTTAGTATACGGTACAACAGGTGGACGTAAGAAGACGGACCTTAATCTTGCTAATTAGGTAGAATTTGTTGGTGGAAATTTAATAGCTACATTAAAAGTTCTGGCAAAGTTTTAATGATGTAAAACACACTATATGAATCCATTTGGACACTTGACCATCTCACCATATGTGGTTCTTTCCCAAATGGTTACCACAAATGTGTAAGCACACAACTGGATAGAATGTCATTGTCTGGTCTATCCTTGATATTTGCCTATCTGGATCTAAAGTACTCCAGCATGACAATATGCCTGTGCACAGTGAAATCCATAAAGACATGAGCTGCATCCCTAATGACGCATTACACCCTAATGTAAGTCTAGTGTATGAATTTTTGAAGAGTAATATTGTCTCAAATGTAACACTAACATGTTTTTTAACAATTGTAAGTACATGTTCCAATGCGTGAAATGCCCATAATTCCGCACTTTATTTTTATTTTATTTATTCGGTTAAATAAATTACTTATCCATTCATCACACAAAGTGTATTTCTTTTTGTTGTAATTTTCATTGTGAGTACACTACTTTACACTTTTCATACTACACAATAGTGTAGAATAGTGCTTAAGTATGCTATTTTGGACATGCCTATGGTCTGTCAAGGTTGTTGTCTACGAACTCCTGCAAAGAGCCCTGACCTCAACTCCACTGAACACCTTTAGGATGAAGTGAAGCTCCCTGAGCCTTTTCATGTGACATCAGCACCTGATCACACTAATGCTCTTGTGGATGAATGAGCAAATCCCCAGATCTGCACTCAGGAATTTCAAGGAAAGTCTTCCTAGAAGTGTGGAGGTTATTAAAACTGAAAAAAGGGACTAAATCTGTGTTAAAGCCCATGGTTTTGAAAGGGACACATATAGCTGTGAAAGTAAGATGTCCACATACTTTTGTGTAACTCCATCATTGGCTGGGTGATTGTTATCTCCTACACGGTATATACACCTGCTACGCCAATGTTCTAAAAACCTCTAGGAGCTCAAAACAGCGTGAAGTTAAACAGCAGATCCATGAACTGTTTGTGCCCAAGACTAGGTTTATTGTGTGGAAAGTCCATCTGGTAGTGCCCTAAAAAAATGCCCGTTTAGCTGGTTGCGTAACAACGGTTTGAACTCGGATCAGCATTTTGTCAGTGTGTGGGAGTGCCGCACACCGACAAGTTCCCATGCGCTTGTTTTGAATAGACACAAAAACTCAGTGGACACTTTTCAGTTTTGTACATATACACAATTCTAAGTTTAATTAAAGTGAGCAGTAAGGTAACAAATACATGTAAGATGTGCTCTCTCCAGACTTCATTGTGTATCTTTGTCACACCATTTTGCTGAGTCATCATAATGCATCATAAGCATTTCATGTGCATACTCAGTGATGTGTATTTTATATTTCATTGTCTAACTGATATGTGTTTGGGTTACAACTGCATGATGAACAGAATGTACAGTAAACGCTTCCAAGGGAGGTCTAAGTTCACCCAGTACTCTTGTTACTTTAGTATTGACATGTTTAACTTTACTGACATTGACTTCATTTGATTTCCTTCATTTGGCAGATTACCAAATATAGCGAATCAATCACCTATTTAATCCTTTTGTGTTTCAATCTCATCTTTATAACACATTCAAGAAAATAAAACAGTAGAGCTGCTGCTTGCTGGATGTGTTTCTGTGCCCAAAGCATCGTAGCACTTTTTTCTCCCATTTTGATGTTTGATGCTACCGTAAACCGAAGCTCTCAACCAGCCACATGAATGGCTGACTGAATAATTAAATAAATTAATGAATTAGCATGAGTACAGCCATTACAATAAGGTGATACCAACAGGATAAATGCACTAGGGCTCATTTCAAATCTATATAAAAAGCTCCATAGGTGTCCATGTGTCAGCTAAGCTGAAGCTCAGCACTCACAGAGCCAGCATGGGCTGGGTGACTCTCCAAATCCAGAGGCAATACAATATAAGTTAAAACCAATTCATAATCATTTCCTAGCTTATCTTAAAATATCCCCTGCACCTGTGCCTTCCACAAAACATTAATCCTCGGCACACTGTGGTATATTTTATTCACACCTTGGAAAACACATTTACACAATATTGAGAAAATAGCAAATTCTATTGCAATTTTCTATGAATAGCTAAACCCCAATGAGGAAATTGGACATATTCGTTTCAAAATAAGTTCTATTTAAAAACATCTAAGCGTTGGATTTGAACCCCCTAAAAGCATGTTTGAACACAAACTTAAACCTATATCACCCATGATGCGTATGAGGTCCTATATCTGACACACGCACACAAACAAACAACCATTCCACACACACGCCGGCAAACAACAAAGGCCTTTTCTGTTCCCTCCGAATGAGACCAATCATGCTTGAGTGGGGGCAGCAGATGTATCTCCCTTTGTACCCCTGCGTTTTAGACAGCTCTCCAGAGGAGCGCGGCACAAAAGAAGTCAAATGTATTTTCTGCTTGCAGAGGTGAGACAGGCCTGCCATCAGACAGCCATCTCCCTTCCAATGACGGAAAGAGCTGCAATCATCCACAGCAGGCTGATGGATGGCGTTTGAGGCCCCGAGCCACGCACTCTGACTGCTGTGCTCATTCGCCGCATGCTGCTCAGAGACAAAATGGAGCACAGCTCAATTATAAACAGATTGACAGCCACGTTGTGCCATTATCAACCGCCTGGTCACCCTGGGCGAGGATGGATAGCAAAGCAGATCGGCTGCACTTTTTTGACACTAAATAACTTCACCAATGCTCCTGTAACATACTTGAATGCAGCTGCAGCTGAATAAAGAAAAATCTTATCTTATTATCTTATTTAATCTTATCTTGTCTTATCTTGTCTTATTATTTGTTATCAGCACCTGGATAATATTATGATAACAGTGTGCACCTTTAGCTCTTTGCTTACCACTATTTCTGATATGATAAACCTAGTATAAAAATATAATGACTATTATAAAACCATGATATTTATTACACTTTATAAAGGACATTATAAATGATGTTTATTAACAAAAAAATGTTTTATATTTTTTGTATAAAATTTGTAAATCTCTTTGTATATTTAACAAAATCCAAAAAGCACCAAAATGATCAAATCCCCTAACTCTCTTTCTTTTGGGATATTTGGTTTTACATGGTTTCTTTATTTTACCATTCTGTGTTTTTTGTTTCACAGGAAAGAGCACTTCTATAAACTGAAGGAAAAGCCTGAAAGCTCATTTTCCCACAGCATACGACAGAATCTTTACCAAAAATACATTTTTGAGAGCGACATTTCCGTCTCTTACATCAGCGGTATTTATCAGTCAGTCATTATAAGATGAAATAGAGAGTGGCTGTGAGGAAAAGCGGCAGCGCTGAGCCGAAAAAAAAAAAAAAGGAGGAAATCTATTTTTATCGATATTTTGAAAAGTCAACCATCCAGTCATACACTGTGACTAACTGTGAAACCGTGACACCATAACAACCCTAGTGATAATGTTTTTAGAATTGTAGTGAGGGGAATAGGCAGACCCATGAGCTACTGGTGCAATGGACCAGTCTGAGTGCTTATTGGCACTAAGTGGTATTGGATAGTGGAAAATCTCTGTAAGTTGTGCAGTAATATTTCGATTTCGAATTTGTCCTCTTACATTAAATTCCTTGCTTAGCAGAGTCTAAATCAGTAAGTAAGTGAAAAAAAGAATAAACGGGAACAGCAACTTTCTTTTAATGCTTAATTACTGTGTAGTTTAAGACTCCAAATAAGACCAATCAAAGTGGTCATGTTCGGTTACATACTGTAGAAGCTTCACGGTTTGACTGGCGCCATAGACTGATAAAAATGCGTACATCTTTGTCCATTGTAAAATCCCCTCTCCCTTTTCAGGTGTAATGTTTCTAGCCATGCAGCTAATCTCTGGTCTGATAAGCTGTTTCAGATAAATAATTTGCATAAATACTAAAGTCAGTAAACTATGAGCCATTTTTTAAATACTTATCTTCTAGTTGTCTTCTCTTTTTCAGGTACTTGGTTCTCTCTTCTGTAATACTTAGCTGAGTCAAAGGAGTATCTGGACACTTCTTCCAGTTGTCGAAGCCTGGTCTAGATCATACTTTTAAAAGTAATCCCACATGGATCAGAGTCACTAAACACCTATGATAAAACTTTTTTGTATTACATGTTAATATGTAATTATTCTGTTTTCCTATTTAAGCTTAGACAAAAATGTATAAATAGTAACTCCTCCTAGGGCTTTCGAGCCACATGCACCAAATTCGGATATGTTGTAAACCCTGGTCTGAAGTTTGTTGCTGTTACTTTTCTAAGCGATCCTACTTCCGGTACCGGGTCTCAAAGTGGCCTTTTTTCCCCATAGACTCCCATTATAAACTTTGGAGGTTTCAAACTCGGCCAGCTCCTTTAGGGTGATACTCTGAACAAAGTTTTAAATTGGTGTACCGACTGGCCTTTCGGTTGTGCCGCAGGCCCGCCCCCAAAATATGCAAAATCAAAAAACATTTTACAACATGAACATGTGACATATCAAAACGCTCAGCCCAATGAGGGGAACTTCCTCAGGAGAATTCAGATGACGTCACATGCTCGTCTCCACTTGCCTCCAAATGTTTTGGCACCCTATCTTTCTGTCCACTTGCCTCCAAAAGTAACACTGACCCTTATGTCCACTCGCCTCCAAAAAGCACCGGCCTTTGCGAATAATTGCCTCGTCAAAGCCAACATCAAAGTTTGTCGTGACGAACTTTACAAATCTAGTTTAACTTGACATTGTTTGCAGTTGCATGGACCCTCTCAAGGAGTGGGGTTTATTAGGGTTTAACAGCCAGTTTTCATCATTGTTTGGTAGCATTAATAATGGGTAAGTGTAAAGATCTCAGCTACTTTGACAAGGGTCAAATTGTGATTTCTTGTGTAGTGTTCCTGGTGTGCAGTGGATGGTATCTACCAAAAGTGGCCCATGGAAGGACAACCGGTGAACAAGGGTTATCATAAATGACTGTCGATAAGCTCTTCCGTCTCGGGTCAAAAACACAAGCTATGATGGCAAGCATTTCACCATGTTCATGGCATTTTGTCATAGCCACTTTAGCTTCCAATGGTATAGTATCAAGCTTAGTAGCACTGGCACTAGCACCAGGAACTTTCTTTGTAGCCATGCGAACAAATATTAAAGTGACAAATTCAATATTCATTGAACATCAAGTTTGAATAAACTTTGACACCAAATGTCAAGTAAAAACGCAGTGTTTTAAATACTTTTTTGCTGACTGAAGGTCAACTTTTAAGAGAAGTTGAATTTTATTTGTCTCTATTATTATCAACAAAAACCGTTGTGAAGTCGAAAATGACGAATAGTCCAAACGACGTAAACGGAAGTATATCTGTACTTTAGACAAATGGACTGTATAAGTATAAACCTGGCATATAAACTTTTCCTATTTTTAAATAACTAATCGGCATTTTTATTACTACATACACTGTCTCGTTCAACAGCTTGTATCCCTGAAGTCTTGTGATGGCATTGCACTTCATCAAACTCATCCAGTACTTCTTCCACAGCTGGGTGGATGTGAGTCTGTGGGGATGTCCTGAATTAAAATCCAGCCTCCCACAATCTTTGTCCAATGTCTTTCTAAAGTGCTACTGGTGCATATTGATGTGATTGGAATATAATGGAGGAAAGGCTGTCCTTTTCTCCCAGTCTGCACTAGAATCTGATTCTCCACCAATCTGAATCAAGTCCAAAAATCAGACGCATCTTCTACTAGAAATGATGAGCAGCTGGTGTGCATACACTGTGCCTCAATCAATAAGACTGTGGGATGCTGGATGTTAATTTAAAGAATACGCTGGGCCTCATTTTCTCCCAGTTGATGAAAAAGGCCTGGGCGAACATGGCTGATGAGAACCAAGCTGTCGAGGCAGGAACTAATAATAAATAATGAAAATATGTGATTTATTCATGATTAGTTCATTATGAGTTAAAGAAAGCCCTTTCATGGCTAGTTAATAATGAAGAAAGAATGTCATGGATACCTGATACGCTATCACTATATAGTTATCAGTCATAACATTAAAATCACAGGTGAACTGAACATTGATCACGTCTTTACAATGGCATCTGCCAAGCGATGGCATATATTAAGAAGCAAGTGAACCGTTCTCAAAGTCTATGTGTTAGAAGCAAGAAAAATGGGCAAGTGTAAGAATCTGAGTAACTCTGACAAGAGCCAGAATGTGATGGCTAGAAGATTGAGTCAGACCATCTCCAAAACAGCAGGTTTTCTGGGTGTTCCCTGTATGCAATGGTTAGTAGCTACAAATAGTTATCTAAGGAAGAACAACCAGTGAACCAGTGACAGGTACATGGGCATAAAACACTCATCGGTCCATATAGGAAGTGAAGGGTACAGTAGCTTGTCTGTTCTCATCCCAGAGAAGAGCTTCTGTAGCACAAACTGCAGAAAATGTTTAATAGTGGATACTGTATGATAGAAAGATTTCAGAACACTCAGTGGATCACAGCTTATGGCAACAGTATACCCAAATGACAGTGTCCTCTTTCAGAAGTATAATGTGCCCTGCTACACTGCAAAAAGACTTCAGGAATGGTTTGAGGAACATGATGAAGAGGTCAGGGTGTTCACCTCCAAATTGTCCTGACCTCAATCTAAATGAGCATCTGTGGGACATGAAGTCCAATCCGTGAAGGCCCCACTTCACAGCTTAGCGAACTTAAAGGATCTGCCGCTGATGTCTTGCTGCCAGATACAGTACCACAGTACAAATTCACAAGTCTTGAGCAGCTGGTTTTAGTGCTATGGCTGATCGGTGTACTCTAGCATTTTACTATATAATGAAAGATGAGGTCCAGGACTAATGAGGTGCACTGGGTAGCATTGCCGCCTCACAGCTCCGAGGTCCCCAGTTTGATCCTGAACTCAGATTAGTGTCTGTCTGGAGTTGGTGTGAGTGTCCTTTGGGTCTTTCTATCCTCCTGTCGTCTCTGAAACATGCCAGAAGGTGGACTGGCTTTTCTAAATTTCTCCTAGGTGTGTCCCTGCTGCCCTGTGCTGTGACTCTGACCATGAAAAAAAGGTTACTGAAGATGAATGAATGAATGAATGAATGAATGAATGAATGAATAATTACACTTCACCTTGTAAATTGTGACAATCAATTTAAATAATCAGATCACTCAATCAGACCTCTAAGCCTTGACGATTAGTTATTCAAGTAAAGAGTGCATGTTTACTGGCTTTATTAAACCCATGGTGGCAGAAAAGCCAATGCTCAGAAATGATATGCAGAAATGGAAGGTCAGCGTTTGGCAAGACAAAATCAGGAAATCTGAAGAAGGCTACAGCTAAAACACTATTCAATTATAAATGGCATTATTCTTTAATTCTTAGTCAGTCTTCGCTGTTACATTTAGTGGAAAAGGTAAAGCATCCGGCCAAAAGGGTGTGAAAACCTGACCCATGGTTCTTCCCCAAATTGCAGCCTCAAAGTTGGAAGCACATAATTGTACAGTAAGTCTTTGTATGCTGTAGCGTTTTAATTTCCCTAGGAAGAACAGAAAGGAACAAGCGTGTTCCAGCATGACAAAGCTGCTCTGGACAAAGTGAGCTCCATGGAGAAATGGTTTTTTGTCATGTTTGCCATGGAAGAACTTGAGTGGCATGGAAGAACACATTGCCTGGACCTCATCCCCATTGGGATGAATCGTAACACTGACTGCACCCTGGGCCTTCTCACCCGACATCAGTGCCTGATCTCACTAATGATCTTATGGCTGAATGAGCAAAAATCCCCACAGCTACTCTCTGGAATCTAATGGAAAGCCTTCCCAGAAGTTGGCAGTTAATAAAACCAGCAAAGGTTGACTAAATCTGGAATGGGATATTCAAGAACTTCTCCTAAAATGTTTGACTTCTTCAAAGATCAAAAATAATGTACCTTTAATAAGCTGCACTTAGATAATATTATTAGTGATTAGCAATAATTGTGTGTGTGTGCCCTGTGATGGGTTGGCACTCCGTCCAGGGTGTATCCTGCCTTGATGCCCGATGACGCCTGAGATAGGCACAGGCTCCCCATGACCCGAGGTCGTTTGGATAAGCGGTAGAAGATGAATGAACGAATGAATGAATATGTTTATAAGCACAAATGTGTGCTTTCAGGTAGTAGACAGACATTCTAGAGAAGCTTGCAGGATAATCTACGAGGCTGAGCCATCTGAAAACCTTAAGCCTGCAACATGAACTGGAATTAAATTGCCATTTTTTTCCAGAAAAATCCAGACACATGATAATCACCGGAACACATGCACTGAATGAAATGGAGATTATGTAGAAAAATGATTAGAAACAAATCTTCAAACTGTTGCTTCATATTTTCAGAAATGACTAATAAATTGAAAATAGTATTTTATTCTGAAGTAACTGACTCATTCACTGTAAGCAAAAAAAAAAAAAAAAACATCCTTTTTTATTCTTTTTTTTTTTATTTCTTTATTTAGACTGTTGATTAAAGGAACATTGGAGTAAATACTTATTAACTAGATCTTTCAAAGATGATCTGTAATATTCAAAGCCTGTAATATTCTTCTGGTGCTGATGTAGTAGGCAGGCAGCTCATAGAAAACCCAGAGAGGAAAAGGCACCGAGGATGACGGGCTTCACGGCTCCCCGATGACCGGAGCTGAGGAATGAACTCAGTCTCTGTTTACCCTATGTTCTCTTTACTAAAGCTCCATCAGTGTGGAATAAAGCAGTGAGGACGGCACCTAAAGCACAACCCGGCGTGCTCTAATACACTCACTGAGAGATTACTGAGTTCTTCTTAGCTGCCTTCTAGCTTATCTACTGAGCTCATACAACCCATCACGAAGAAAACAACTTAAACATCTTTCTGGGAGCAAAGGCACAAAGGGGCAATAATATTGTCCCCGTACTGTATTCCTTTGCCTGATCTAAAATTTGTTATGCAAACTGCCGAGTGCATTTTCCAGCTGATATGCTTTAATGATGATAATCGTTCTCAGGGGGACATGACGGTAGACGTTTTATGATCAGCCGGTAAATGTCTTATTTATAACCTGAAGCCAGTAATGGACAAATTTGAGGACCTGAATGAAGATATGCTTGTATAAAAAAAAATGGCACAGGGGATTATCATCATCATCATCATCATCATCATCATCATCATCATCATCAGTAACAGCAGCAGTAGCAGCAGCAACAGCATCAAAACGTCAGTTTATCTTGCTCTCAGATGAGAATTACAGTAAAGCTCAGACCATTCCACAACTCTATCAACCTTCCCATCATATTTCAACAAATGGCTTCATTCTGGTTTGTGCAAAAATAAATAATATCTAGAACCCGAAATGATAGATGAAACTATAAACAAAACTACCATAATAAAGGATCACAGACATTTCTTTGATACACCATATACTGTAGGTTTGCTAAGACATTTTCTGAAAAACTGCAGTTTTGTATTTAAAAACTATATGATCTTAACGATACATTTTACTAAAGTCTACCAAGCAGTTTGTTTTCATTCTGGATGGCCAAAAGAATGTGAACACCTGATTAACACTTGTGGCAAATGGCAGATGCCCTCATACAGAGCACCTTACCTTTACCTCCTTTATACAGCTGAGCAATTGAGGATTAATGGCTTTGATCAGGGCCCATGATTGGCATCTTGGTGGCCCTGGGATTCAAACTCACAACCTTTCAATCAGTAATCCAACACCTTAACCACTGAGTTACCACGTCCCCATACGTGCCTACTGATCATCCCATTCCAGATTTAGTCTCTCCTTTACTGATATATAAACCTACACTCTTTTAGGAAGACTTTCTACTATATGTCGCAATGTTGCTGTGAGGATTTGGGGTGCAGTCGATATTCCAGGTCTATTTCCAAACCATGTTTTCATGGGCAACTGTGTTTGAGTCTGTTTGTTCCAGTGATGGGAATTTATAATGCTTCCGCACACAAATATGTCAAATACAATTGTGTTCTTTCACAATTGTATAAAGGCCCACATATGGGTGTGATGGACAGGGGTGCACAAACTTTTGCCCATAGAGTCTTAAGAATTGTATTATAAGGATGTTTTGATCCTACAGCGAGTATCAATATCAGGACAAATAGTAGTTTCAGCTACCAGATCAATGCCAAATCAGCAAACGTTTATTAAACGATTAGCATGGTCTCCGATGGCTATTCCGAGACTTATACCTATAGCTTAATTTGGCATTTTTCTACCAGTGCTACATCTTAAGATGCCATAAAAGTAAAGCACACAACGCTGCGGGATCAGCTCCCTGATTTATTTCACTACAGATTATAGTGTGGCCATAAACCAGTTGTACAATGACCAGAGTTTTACTATCCCTGTGTGTAGAGCCCTAGCTTGATTTAGAGACTTCCTGGCTTACTGTTGCTTACCAGCAGCCTCATGCATTTGGTTTTATCATGTTAGTTGGCTAATATTATTATTTAACTCGTATCCTTTCGCAGGTGAGCATGTCACATTAGCTGCCAAAAGAGACAATAATGCATTTCTGGCATTCGTTTCTATTAACCTTTGTATCGTGGCACTGCTTGATTTTGATTGGGCAGAAGGTGTTGATTCACCAAACTCCAGTCCATCTGAAAGGTTTATATTATATTGGTTTCACGCTCAACAGTCACAGCATTTCGTTTATTTATTATTATTATTTTATTCTACCAGATTTCTGGAAGACATGTGTGTCACGTTTTTAACGGTCCACCTGGAAACAAAGCCTTCGTGATGCTCTACTTCCTCCATAGAAGAAGGAAGCAGCTGTGTTTACAACTGTGACAATGAGCACTTATGAGCATCAGCTAAAGACTGGATTTTCCTAATTATTCCATGTGAAGTTCACGGTACAGACTCATTAATTTGCTCGACTTTCTTAAAGCTAATCATAACATCTTAGCTTTATGTCTTTATGTACTGTAACACCAGGGTCCTGTAGGAACAGTGATTAATTTAACTATGTACTGAACCAGCTATAAATGTTTGAAATGGCAATAAAAATAACATGACTTGACTAAAGAGTTATCTATGATCTATTTTTGTAGCGACTTTACATTGTTATGCCCTTAAACATGATGTCGAACAAAAACTGTGACTGGTTGCTTTATATGTCAGTCAGATGCCCTATTGGGTGGTCCTTTAAAATAAAGGCTGCTATGGAGACCAGACCTTTTGCTGGCAGTCTGAAGCTCTGGCTAGAAGAAAAAGAAGCTATTATTATTGCTAGACATACATTACAGCACAGTAGAATTCTTCTCTTCCCATATCCCAGTTTTAAATGTTAGGGTCAGAGTGCAGGGGCAGCTATGATAGAAGAAGAAAAAGAAGAAGAAGAAGAAGAAAACGAAGAAGAAGAAGCCTTGATTTTGTCACATATACATTACAGCACTGTGAAATTCTTTCTTCGCATATCACAGTTTTGGAGGTTGGGGTTCAGATCGCAGTGATGCAGCACCCCTGGAGCAGAGAAGGGTAAGGGCCTAACAGCTTGGTGGTGCTGATGCTTGAACGTTGACCGCGTGATTAACAACCCAGTGCCTTAACTGCGGGGGGCACGGTGACTTAGTGGTTAGCACGTTCGCCTCACACCTCCAGGGTTGGGGGTTCGATTCCTGCCTCCGCCTTGTGTGTGTGGAGTTTGCATGTTCTCCCCGTGCCTCGGGGGTTTCCTCTGGGTACTCCGGTTTCCTCCCCCGGTCCAAAGACATGCATGGTAGGTTGATTGGCATCTCTGGAAAATTGTCCCTAGAGTGTGATTGCGTGAGTGAATGAGAGTGTGTGTGTGCCCTGCGATGGGTTGGCACTCCGTCCAGGGTGTATCCTGCCTTGATACCCAATGACGCCCACTGAGATAGGCACAGTCTCCCCGTGACCCAAGGTAGTTCTGATAAGCGGTAGAAAATGAGTGAGTAAGAGAGCCTTAACTGCTTGATCCACCACTACACAAGACTGCAGCAACTTCGGACAATTCCCTGCCAGACCACCAGAGGGCAAGCCTCCACATATACATGAATCTGTTGTGTTTCCTATTTCCCGTTAATTGTGCTGACCTGTTTCATGCTCCTTTGATTCTGCATGTCTTGGTGTAGCTTCTGTTGTTATCACTTGCTGTTTGTTCGAGTATAACCTTTACGTTTTGTGATTTTGCCATAGTCTTGTTTGCTAATGTTTCGCTGCTGCAGTTTCATGTTGTAAACAAACTCTGCACTTGCATCCAACGTCGCTTTCCTAAGTGTGTGCTTTGTAGACAACATTAAATGTAACTATATGTAATTAAGTACATAGTATGTGTCGTTTTGTTGATGAGTAATAAATGTAACTGCTGGTTAATTGCTGCGATATAAAGACGAATAAAACCCTTCTCGACACTTGAAGTCGAGCCACTTCACTCAAATCCGATATTGATTGTTACTCTATAACAGCATGCACTTTCCTGCTTTAGTCCTTAAACAAAGGAAGTAAAAATAATACCTTTAATAATACTATAGTGTTGAGTAAGCCATATGGGCAGTGGAGGCTCAGCAGTTAAGGCTCTGGGTCACTGATCTGAATAACCCTCTCTCTGACCCCATCTTCCTAACAAGAAGAAAAAAAAATTCAATGTGCTCTAATGTATACGTGACAAATAAAGGCGTTATTCGGTGACAGAGATGTTTATCCAGGCTGGCTCACTTCCTGCAGTTATTTTTTTTTGCTTAAGTGTAATTACAAATGCAAACTAAATCTCGGCAAACCAGAGTAAAAAAGAGACAAAAGCTTTAACTTACATCAGTACAATAGGATGTGTTAAAAATGCAAGGACAATACATACACACACATACACACACACTACCGGCTAATTGGTAGTCTACACATTACCTGATTGATGTTTTACTCAACACAGGAAATGTAATAAGGCTGGCTGGATCATGTCCTGCGCATTTTTCTAGCAGTTTTCTTTTTCACTTTGACCTACTTCACAGCATCCCATTTGGTAGTGAGGTGTTAGACCATCGAGAACCGAGTTACGGGCAGGAGTAATCGCGTCACCGTCCAGACTTGGAAATATATTGCAGGTGGCGGAGACAGTGGGGGTCTTTCAAATCTCTACATTCCACTTGGTGCCATGGACTGTGGGAGAAACTGAAGGGCTTGTATGCAATATGGTGTGTTTTTTCCCCTGGCCTAACAGTTTGACCTCATTGTATGAGTCAAGTACCAAGAGAGCTTGAAAATAATTAAGGATCAAAGTGAGTCACATGTGTTGACATCTTTATAACGGGTTCCTTGTTAGAGACACATTTTGTCCATCCAGAACTTTGATTTGGTTATGTTTAACTTTAGAACAAGTGGGATGCTTTTTGGTTTTATTTCAGTTCTCTAACTCGACTCTTCGGTTTCTGCAACTGAACGCTTCTGACAGGAAATCTACGTAATAAAGCACAATGAGGCATGCTCTTTTAGGAAAAAAGATCAACCACATGATGGTGTGATGCTTTTCTGATGGATTACTTTCCTGTAGCATCGAGTCTCAGTGTTTAATTCCTGTCATGTAGCAGCAGTACATTTTTCTATTTATTATTCTACTACTTTTTTTCATATCAGCTGACATCGATGTGTAATACATTTATATATTTATTTAACAAGCTCCGAGATTGAAAATCTTTTTTTGGTGTATGGAAACTACATAAATACATAGCTAAGAAAAAAAAAATGCAAGTTTTCCACAAAACCTATTACATTGCAAATAAAATAAATGTAATAATGTATAAAGTAGAAATATAATAAAAATTAAGCCTTGCAAAAGAAAAATCAAATCATTTCCAGTTTGGGAATAATTAAATAAACATAAATAAACAAACAAATAAATAAAATAAATAAATAGTTTATATATATATATATATATATATATATATATATATATATATATATATATATATATATATATATATATAGGTGGGAAAACGATCTTGTATATATATTTTATATAATTTTATTTTTTATTATTATTATTATTATTTCTTCCTGCTCTTCCATGGTATTGGTACCATTTTGATGCGTTCCTCATTACTGCATTAAATTGTTATACTCTTTTACTATTTAAAGTTACTATACATATAATAAGAAATGCTTTACATAGAAACAGCTCATATACAGGGATTTTTTTTCTTTCCTGAAGACAATGACCTTTTTATGTTAACTACTGTAGAATCCTGAGAGCACATCCTGAGAGACTTCTTCCAGATGTTTCATAAGCCTCAACATATCTTCTACTACTGCACGACTACAACACGTTTGTCCATGCTAATTAAATAACTGTTTATCTTTATCTTGAATTAATTAAAGCATCCTCTACACAGGTCCACGTGGGTGAGCAGTTACTATTTGCGTACTAGTTACCGTATTTGACACGAGCACGTTCCTAGAAATATTTCCTTGTGACCGGGACTTGAGTAAAAGTTTAAAATAATATAAAAACAATCAAATGAATTAATGAACACCTTCTGACCAAATAAAAGTGTACGATCCCCTGTAGCGCTGCTCTAAATAAACGGGGCTTTGATGAAGTGTTACACTTCAAACATTCAGCTAGAGTTACGTGCAGCGATTTAGAAGACAGGGTCTGTGTATGTAAAGTCTGTTATTGTAGGAGATAAGCTCCTGAACCATGACTAATACGAGTTCTCCAGCTCACTTTTTCTCCTCCGGTCATTCTCCAGACAGGAGCCAGGAGCGTGGAGGTGCTCCATCTGCTGACCCTTCTCGTCATCCCTATAGAAGAGTGCTCCACCTTCGCACATGGTTTCCTCCTCCCTTCCACCTGGACATGAAGCGCTCGAGAACCGCAAGGTGCTTCTTAAACAGCCTTTCTCCAAAAAATAAAATATAAAATCATACAGAATCAGTGCTAAATAAATCTTTTTGAAATACTCGGAGAATTCCTTTACTCTTTCTTTTCCGCTTTGGGTCACAGACAAAGCATCAGTCATTGACCGTGTGAAAAAGATCAAATCATGAGTCGAGCTCGACGCTTAATGATTTCCCAGTGATTTCAAAAATCAAATATTAAACGGGATTCTGCTGGAAGTTGGACGTGACCACCGCTCAGCGTTATATTTTTGTGCATATTTTAACAAAGAGCGAGTTACAACAATGAAAGCGGGAACATTTGGCTGAGTGACGTGAACGGCAAAGTTCAAAGGGATGCTGAATTACAGCGAGTTGCATCATTTCAGGCACTGGGGAATCAGTTGCTGAGGAAAATGAGTTTTCAGATTTGAATAGAGCTCAGCAACGGGGAGAGAGAGAGAGAGAGAGAGAGAGAGAGAGAGAGAGAGAGAGAGAGAGCGAGAGAGAGAGGGAGCTCGAAATTACATCTTGATCACAGCCTTTTTAATATATTCTGAGTTGAGATGACAAGGCTGCATTTTTATCGGAGAAAAAACAAAACAATATAAAGACAAAAAAAAAAAGGGATAAATAAATAGGTTTTTCATAAACCGCATCATCTCAAATTGTATCCTTTTTTCTTTGTTATTTATCACTTTGTCTTTCTGTCAAGACTACACTTCAGTACAATTCATGATAACACTATTGGACTCGTGTACTATTTAAACGACACGTGTCTGAGAAGTCGACGTAGCAGAAGTCTTCACTAGGTTTTCCATGATGTTCTAATTGGAGCATGACTTCAAACCACAAAGCCACATGCGAACACACCCTCTGATCACCACACGACCTCCACACTGGGCTAAACACAGGGTGTTTCCCTTCAGCGGGGACATAATAACACCCTTCTATTTCGGTGTAAGCAGATGGGAGCTCGCTGTATGTTACGCCCCAGTTTTCGATCCATTATTTCCAAGCCAACTGTCAGATACGATTTTTTGCATTGCGGCTCAGCTCAGGTGTCATCACGAGGTCTTTAAAAATGAACCATGTAGGAAGCTGGTAATAAGCGTGCAGAAGACGACGATGACGACGAAGATGAAGGCGAAGCATGAAGCGTGGCAAAGTGCCAGACGACAATTCACATTAGAAGCTAAAAAAAAAAAAAAAAAAAAAAAAAAAGAATTATTTGTTGACCTGATCCTGTCAAAATCCTGAGAAATTCTTAGGAGAATGAAATTAATCCAGTCTCTGCCTTAAACGTTGAGCCGGTTATACATTGTTTTTTGAGTTTGGCTGGCTTTTAGGATTACTGCTTGTCAAAATCGAATCTTGGCTCGATATCTCGTAACACGTTGTGTGGTAGCGTGTACGGATTAAACGATAAAGTATGAAGTTTCTTGTCATGCCGATAAAGACTGCTTAAACGTCTATATACGATTCTTCTGCTGTGCTCTTACTCAGACACCATCCAAAAAAAACCATATTGGACATATTCAGTACTATAAATTATTGACATGTAAATACGGTAAAAGGATTTTCCGAGTGTGATATCAGTACAGAGGAAGTGATGCGATAAAATTGATAATGATAACGACAGACTCATGAGTTCAGAAAATGTTGCAGAAACAAGCCATTCTAAGCAATGTTATTGTTATACCAAGAGAAAAGACGTCTGTAGTAATAAATTTGAATGTATATGACGTGAATGTGTTGTTGTTGTTGTTGTTGTTGTTGTTTTCCAGCTGCTTCCTGTTCAGGGTCATTACAGCAGATCATTAGACCCAGATATTTAATTCGATGCAGGCTTTACCCCAGGATTATGATCAGCACTGAGGTTTAACCCCTCATTGGCTGGGTGGGTTCCTTGCCTGAGAATCGAACCTGGGCCATGATGATGAGAACAGCAAAATTATATAAGCATTCAGCCCACAGTGCCTTGATCATGTCGGTGGCTTTTAGTCAAGAGTTGTAGCAGCGATGACAGTCTGAGATTGTGGTCAATAAGACGAATGTCTAGTCACCGTGGCACTACACTGGCAAAAAAAAAAATAAATAAAAAATCTTTTAGAATATGAGATTTATGACTGCACCAGTCATCATCTTGTCCAGTGGAAAGCCAGATTTCTGGAAGGAAATCATTGATACTGGAGGAAACCCCCAAAGCACAAGGAGAATTGTTAAGCTGCGCTACATGCAGCTGCGCTAAAGTTGGCGAGGTTATGGAGAAAGTAAGCATTTTCGCTTTTCTTTCTAAACGTTTGTGTAATGGCAGCACAGAGACGCAGTGTTTTGTAAATTTTCGGATGTCGAGGGCAACTTTTGATTATTTGATCCATTTTGTAGGCGTAGTCACGTTTGTGTGCGTACTCGCCGGCGCATAATTGTGACGAATGCCGATGTAGATTGACATAAAAGTCGCATCAAATCCGCCTTGGTTGTTCACACTGCGGCCACATTGGAAAAAATCAGATTTGGGTTGAGGGTTCAAAATCAGATTCAAGTGGTCTGAATCTGATTTGAAAAAATCAGATCTGGGTTAGATTTGAGTGTTCACACTACTCCTGAAGTAGTCTGACCTGGTCACTTGACCCCAAAAAAATCAGATTTGGGCCACTTTTACCTGCAGTGTGAACATGGCCAGAGAGCCTCCTAATATCTGCATCTTTTATGCAGAAAGTATCGTTATATACAGTAGGCATCGCTGCCAAAAAAACCCACCAAAAAAATCATTGGTGATTCAAAAAAACCTAAGGTCTACCTATTAAAACAGCAAAAATTAGCAAATTTGCAGCACACTGTACTCAACATGGAGAATTTCACAGCTAAACCTGTTCACACTTAATTAATTCTCTTCAACAGCTCAGAGTCACCAGTGTGTTGAGACTCAAGACAAGCTTCTCTTCTAATTTATTCCAGGAAGATGGAGTGCTACGTCTAAAAGTGACCTTACTCAGAGATCTGTCATGAGAAATTGATTAGATTTTCGGTCGGGGGAAAAAAAATTGCTAGCTTTCCTTGATGTTCATCCCTCACATTGTAGAGGAGACGTTTTGGAAAAGATCGACAGAAACCAAAACTGGATGGCTGGAAAAAAACAACAACAACAACAACAACAAAAATCTAGCAGCACTATAAAGGTAAGAAGCATGATTAAAGACACATTGGTCAGGTTTGATTGGGAAGATTGTGACTAATGTTATGCCTCGAATTGAAAATTTAGTGCCTTTTCTTAATACTGTTGCAAATCGAGGAAGCAGGAGATGAGAACAATCAATATTCCTCAATATTCAGATACACAGAATTTCCACGCTCGACTCTTTAGCGCTGTTCCAGTGCTAGGAAGGAAAAGTGCTTCTGGTGAGAAGCTAATAAATGTCTTTCTAAATGAGAATCAGATATCAGCTGGGCCCACAGGCATACCAGTTAGGACAGAAAAAGAAGTACACTGATGAAGACAACCGCACGCAGTTCATCTGTTTTAGCGCTTTGATTGAGTTTGTTTGACAAGCTGGGAAAGCATTCCTAAGCGAAACCTAATAAAGTTTAAAAGCTTATTTCTACTGCATCCTTTTGCCAGCAGAATTTACCAGGTAGATTGTAATAATAATAAAACACTCTCCTAAAAGGATTTCGAGCCAAAATGAATGTCTGATATAGCGGTGCACGTCTACTGACAAGATAAAGCTGTCTGAAGTTATAAAAGAAGAACTAAAAGCGTGCTCTAGACAGACCAAATAACGTTGTAGCAGGAAATGTAACATATCCTAAATGTAATATTTATCAGTATACAAAAAAATGTATATGGTATCAAACATGAAGTCATAAATAAAGTAGTAATAATGGAGCATGCTGTTTGAGGCAAATAATCTATAACCCGATGTATGTATTGACAGAACATAAAGTATTGTCAGTGATTATTATGCTTTTCAGGTTATAGTTTGGCATCTCGACAGGAAGTAGTTTGGCAATATAGTTTGGCAACTTTTAGGAATTATCACTAAAAGGAACTCTAAAAGGAAGTAGGTCAGACGCCTCCTTGTGGTTGGTGTCATGGTTGGTGTTTCTTTTTAATAAAACACATCAATTATTTCCATTGGGGGCACGGTGGCTTAGAGGTTAGCACGTTCGCCTCACACCTCCATTGTTGGGGGTTCGATTCCCGCCTCCGTGCCTCGGGGGTTTCCTCCGGGTGCTCCGGTTTCCTCCTCCCGGTCCACAGACATGCATGGTAGGTTGATTGGCATCTCTGGAAAATTGTCCGTAGTGTGTGAGTGCGTGAGTGAATGAGAGTGTGTGCCTGCCATTGTTGGGGGTTCGATTCCCGCCTCCGTGCCTCGGGGGTTTCCTCCGGGTGCTCCGGTTTCCTCCTCCCGGTCCACAGACATGCATGGTAGGTTGATTGGCATCTCTGGAAAATTGTCCGTAGTGTGTGAGTGCGTGAGTGAATGAGAGTGTGTGTGTGTGCCCTGCGATGGGTTGGAACTCCGTCCAGGGTGTATCCTGCCTTGATGCCCGATGACGCCTGAGATAGGCACAGGCTCCCCGTGACCCGAGGTAGTTCGGATAATGCCGCATGCCCTTCCTGACACAACCCTCCCGTTTTATTCAGGCTTGGGACTGGCACTGAGAGTTAACTTTTCATTGGTTGTGTTGGATCCCTGCCAAGGAATCAAACCCAGGCTGCAGCAATGAGAGCGTGGGATCTTGTCACCGGACCACCAGGGGGGGCCATTATTGTATAATTATGTTTGTAAAATATCCGTGGAACTACTCAGACTGCTTCTCCTTCATCGTGTATGATATGATGCAAATAAACATTGCTGAATTATATACACAAACACCAAATCTCTCTCCTGAAGGTTTCATTTTAGCGGCAACATAATTTGGAAGGATAGTTTCAACACCCAATGATAAACCTTATTACTATGGCAACCAGTAGTAGGAACGCTTCCTGGTCATTTGATATTCTGAAGATACTTGGAATTCTGTATAGTTATGATGTCCGTCAAAAAGTTAAAAAATAAATAAATAAAACATTAGGTTATCTCTGGAAAATTGTCCGTAGTGTGTGATTGCGTGAGTGAATGACAGTGTGTGTGTGTGCCCTGTGATGGGTTGGCACTCCGTCCAGGGTGTATCCTGCCTTGATGCCCAGTGACGCCTGAGATAAGCACAGGCTCCCCGTGACCCGAGGTAGTTCGGATAAGTGGTAGAAAATGAATGAATGAATGAAAACATTAGGTTGCAGCTTGACCCAGGACTGTTACAAAGGATGTCGTAACCCTAAGGTGGTGAGTAACTGTTGAAACGTTTTAATATAAATCTGTAAATCTGTTTATGAAAAACTGAATTAACACTTTCTGACCGATCAGATTTGAGACTTCAACAGCTCCATCAAAGAATGCAGTCCCGTTTGTACAAACTGTTTTGTATGAGCGAACTCACCAGTAGCAGATGTCTGGGTGTTCGTTTTAGCCACAAAAACATAATTAAAAAAAGAAAGAGAGAGATAGAGAGAGAAGCAAATTTCAATGCCATGACATGCTATTTGTCAGATACGTCTGCTGCAACTTTTAGCTCTGTTTATACCTGTCTATAGCCCTACTTATGTGTCTCGCCCTATCTAAGCCTCGGCTCATTCTCCAGACTCGGGTGTTAGTCTGATCCTGAAGCCTCTGGATTAATGTGCAACTCTAATGTGTAATAAGGAGGAATCTGCAGAGCAATATCTTCTTTAGCATAAGATGAGTCTAAATAACACTAGCACAGCAAATGTCATTTGCATATGAGCGCGCCAGGTCAGGGTTGTTCATGTAACATGCAATAAGTACTGAATACTAGGCAAAAACAAATTATTGTGTAATAATGATATAAGCATCAGACTTTTAATGGCTTGTGCAACTCTGGCCAATAAAGAGAGAGAGAGAGAGAGAGAGAGAGAGAGAGAGAGAGAGAGAGAGAGAGAAGCATGCAGACCAGGATAATAAAAACAAGCCCATAATCCCAAAATTATATACCTATAACACTATAAACACAGACTAGATAACAGAAACCACAGGGTTGGGCTGATGAAGGGGGGGGGGGGGGGCAAGATTGAAAAAAAAACATTTAGAGTAGAAGACTTTATTTTTTAAGTTTTAGGGAAAATGTCACAACACAAGAGCTACCGAGAGGACTCAGACTTAACACAAGAGCTACCGAGAGGACTCAGACTTAACACAAGAGCTACCGAGAGGACTAAGACTTAACACAAGAGCTACCGAGAGGACTCAGACTTAACACAAGAGCTACCGAGAGGACTCAGACTTAACACAAGAGCTACCGAGAGGACTCAGACAACACAAGAGCTACCGAGAGGACTCAGACTTAACACAAGAGCTACCGAGAGGACTCAGACTTAACACAAGAGCTACCGAGAGGACTCAGACAACACAAGAGCTACCGAGAGGACTCAGACTTAACACAAGAGCTACCGAGAGGACTCAGACTTAATACAAGCGCTACCGAGAGGACTCAGACTTAACACAAGAGCTACCGAGAGGACTCAGACTTAACACAAGCGCTACCGAGAGGACTCAGACTTAACATAAGAGCTACCCAGAGGACTCAGACTTAACACAAGAGCTACATGGAGGACTAAGACAATACAAGAGCTACCGAGATGACTAAGACTTAACACAAGAGCTAATAAGACTTAACACAAGAGAGGACTGATACTTAATACTGAGAGGACTAAAACTTAACACAAGAGCTACAGAGAGGACTAAGGCTTAACACAAAAGCTACCGAGAGGACTAAGACTTAACACAAGAGCTACCGAGAGGACTCAGACTTAACACAAGAGCTACCGAGAGGACTCAGACTTAACACAAGAGCTACCGAGAGGACTCAGACTTAACACAAGAGCTACCGAGAGGACTCAGACTTAACACAAGCGCTACCGAGAGGACTCAGACTTAACACAAGCGCTACCGAGAGGACTCAGACTTAACATAAGAGCTACCGAGAGGACTCAGACTTAACACAAGAGCTACATGGAGGACTAAGACAATACAAGAGCTACCGAGAGGACTAAGACTTAACACAAGAGCTGCATGGAGGATTAAGACTTAACACAAGAGAGGACTGATACTTAATACTGAGAGGACTAAAACTTAACACAAGAGCTACAGAGAGGACTAAGGCTTAACACAAAAGCTACCGAGAGGACTAAGACTTAACACAAGAGCTACCGAGAGGACTCAGACTTAACACAAGAGCTACCGAGAGGACTCAGACTTAACACAAGAGCTACCGAGAGGACTCAGACTTAACACAAGAGCTACCGAGAGGACTCAGACTTAACACAAGAGCTACCGAGAGGACTCAGACTTAACATAAGAGCTACCGAGAGGACTCAGACTTAACACAAGAGCTACATGGAGGACTAAGACAATACAAGAGCTACCGAGAGGACTAAGACTTAACACAAGAGCTGCATGGAGGATTAAGACTTAACACAAGAGAGGACTGATACTTAATACTGAGAGGACTAAAACTTAACACAAGAGCTACAGAGAGGACTAAGGCTTAACACAAAAGCTACCGAGAGGACTAAGACTTAACACAAGAGCTACCGAGAGGACTCAGACTTAACACAAGAGCTACCGAGAGGACTCAGACTTAACACAAGAGCTACCGAGAGGACTCAGACTTAACACAAGAGCTACCGAGAGGACTCAGACTTAACACAAGAGCTACCGAGAGGACTCAGACTTAACATAAGAGCTACCGAGAGGACTCAGACTTAACACAAGAGCTACATGGAGGACTAAGACAATACAAGAGCTACCGAGAGGACTAAGACTTAACACAAGAGCTGCATGGAGGATTAAGACTTAACACAAGAGAGGACTGATACTTAATACTGAGAGGACTAAAACTTAACACAAGAGCTACAGAGAGGACTAAGGCTTAACACAAAAGCTACCGAGAGGACTAAGACTTAACACAAGAGCTACCGAGAGGACTCAGACTTAACACAAGAGCTACCGAGAGGACTCAGACTTAACACAAGAGCTACCGAGAGGACTCAGACTTAACACAAGAGCTACCGAGAGGACTCAGACTTAACACAAGAGCTACCGAGAGGACTCAGACTTAACACAAGAGCTACCGAGAGGACTCAGACTTAACACAAGAGCTACCGAGAGGACTCAGACTTAACACAAGAGCTACCGAGAGGACTCAGACTTAACACAAGAGCTACCGAGAGGACTCAGACTTAACACAAGAGCTACCGAGAGGACTCAGACTTAACACAAGCGCTACCGAGAGGACTCAGACTTAACATAAGAGCTACCGAGAGGACTCAGACTTAACACAAGAGCTACATGGAGGACTAAGACAATACAAGAGCTACCGAGAGGACTAAGACTTAACACAAGAGCTGCATGGAGGATTAAGACTTAACACAAGAGAGGACTGATACTTAATACTGAGAGGACTAAAACTTAACACAAGAGCTACAGAGAGGACTAAGGCTTAACACAAAAGCTACCGAGAGGACTAAGACTTAACACAAGAGCTACCGAGAGGACTCAGACTTAACACAAGAGCTACCGAGAGGACTCAGACTTAACACAAGAGCTACCGAGAGGACTCAGACTTAACACAAGAGCTACCGAGAGGACTCAGACTTAACACAAGAGCTACCGAGAGGACTCAGACTTAACACAAGAGCTACCGAGAGGACTCAGACTTAACACAAGCGCTACCGAGAGGACTCAGACTTAACACAAGAGCTACCGAGAGGACTCAGACTTAACACAAGAGCTACCGAGAGGACTCAGACTTAACACAAGCGCTACCGAGAGGACTCAGACTTAACACAAGAGCTACCGAGAGGACTCAGACTTAACACAAGAGCTACCGAGAGGACTCAGACTTAACACAAGCGCTACCGAGAGGACTCAGACTTAACATAAGAGCTACCGAGAGGACTCAGACTTAACACAAGAGCTACATGGAGGACTAAGACAATACAAGAGCTACCGAGAGGACTCAGACTTAACACAAGAGCTGCATGGAGGACTAAGACTTAACACAAGAGAGGACTGATACTTAATACTGAGAGGACTAAAACTTAACACAAGAGCTACAGAGAGGACTAAGACAATACAAGAGCTACCGAGAGGACTAAGACTTAACACAAGAGCTGCATGGAGGACTAAGACTTAACACAAGAGAGGACTGATACTTAATACTGAGAGGACTAAAACTTAACACAAGAGCTACAGAGAGGACTAAGGCTTAACACAAAAGCTACCGAGAGGACTAAGACTTAACACAAGAGCTACAGAGAGGACTAAGACTTAACACAAGAGCTGCATGGAGGACTAAGACTTAACACAAGAGCTACAGAGCTACAGAGAGGACTAAGACAATACAAGAGCTACCGAGAGGACTAAGACTTAACACAAGAGCTGCATGGAGGACTAAGACTTAACACAAGAGAGGACCTGATACTTAATACTGAGAGGACTAAAACTTAACACAAGAGCTACAGAGAGGACTAAGGCTTAACACAAAAGCTACCGAGAGGACTAAGACTTAACACAAGAGCTACAGAGAGGACTAAGACTTAACACAAGAGCTACAGAGAGGACTAAGACTTATCACAAGCACCACATGGAGGACTAAGACTTAACACAAGAGCTGCATGGAGGACTAAGACTTAACACAAGAGCTACAGAGAGGACTAAGGCTTAACACAAAAGCTACAGAGAGGACTAAGACTTAACACAAGAGCTGCATGGAGGACTAAGACTTAACACAAGAGCTACAGAGAGGACTAAGACTTAACACAAGAGCTACAGAGAGGCCTAAGACTTAACACAAGAGCTACAGAGAGGACTAAGGCTTAACACAAGAGCTACAGAGAGGACTAAGACTTAACACAAGCACCACATGGAGGACTAAGACTTAACACAAGTGCTACTGTACATGGAAGACTATAGAAGTATTTAGAAGTATTGCATTAATATTAAGACATTCTTCATGTTACAGCCAGAACTACTTTCCAAGCCACAATGTCATACTGTACAAAAACACTGTACTGTACCTTCTGACCAATCAGATTCGAGCCATAACCCATGCTATGGTATAAAAATGTCTATCCATTATCATTATTATGTTACGACTGGAGCTGCAATACAAAATGCATGCCCGTTTTCTGACCAATCAGGTTTGTGAATTGATCTGCGCTGTGGTTTAAATGAGTCCACTGCCCAACCCTTGTGTCTTAACACACAATACAGCACAAGAAGCAGAGACTCCTATTGCTTCCACTGTGATTACTAAAGAGTCTGTTTTAAGATGAATCACTGAATAATAAGATGGGATTTATAATCAGATGTCTATCTATTTAATTAAAATTATGTAGGATGTGTCTCAAATCACCTCTCTAGCTACCTAGGTAGTGAATCATGTACACGGGTTTGGGACAATGGTAAAGAATCTTGTAAAGATGAGACGCTAATTTCCGGTGATGTTCTAATTTCCTCAAATATAACAGAAAATATGACACTATTTCTAGTAAGAGGACATAGTGAGCATTGATGCTCCCCGGTTTTGTGGTCCGTTATGAACGTTCCGTTGCCGTGGAGACAGCCTTTAAAATGGCCGACTCCCTGATCAGCGCCCTGTTTAGTGAACTGTGTTTGAAATCCTCGCGTGCTAATTAATCCGACTAGCAACATTTGCCTGATTTGTCCAGACATAATATGTGGATAATTGAAAAAAGAAATAGTCAGTCTCATAAGATTTCCTGCTTTTCAGACACAATGTGACAGTGTGATAGAAACAATTACAGTACAGTGTATCAGACTAGACAAGAACAGAACATCCGTGGGTCATAAATCTCTCCCCAAAACCAAGCAATAACTAAATAAATCAATCAATAAATAAATAGTACATGACGTTTCACTGAGTGCATCACAACTCTAAGCCAGAAGTGGTGATATTTCTCCCAGAGCACTGTGCTTCATCACCACGGTCTTCCTCCTTCACTCATAATGAATTACTTCCTCTCTTACCCATATCACTTTAAACTCATTCCCAAGTCTTCTTCTCAAAGCTCAATCCATGGCAATCAGAACAGCATTTTTAACAGAGAGAAGTAACCGAGTGCAAGTGTGAGTGCAGAGCAGGATCAGTGTGTGTAGTTATTCAAATTTGTGAAAGTGTGCACTTTAATTAAAGTCAGAAAAGGCATGGCCTAAAAACCGTCCCTCCAAGGATTTGCCGCAAAACTCCAGAACAGTCGATGAAGTTTGCACATTTTTTTAAAGTGGCTGCAGATTTTGACCAGATTTGGGCCAAGTCATGTCTTGTGACATCATCGCCTCGTGCATTCAGCTAATAACGTGTGGAACGTAAGTACAGCTATCATAGAAAGTGATTACATGTGTGTTCAACTGGTAGCAGCGTAAAAAAAAAAATCCTGTGCTTACACTCTAAAAAACGCTGGGTTGTTTTTTCAACCCAAATGCTGGTAGGACTTTGGGTTGGGAACACGGACGTTAAAGGTGCCCTGCCACACGTATTTCATTACTTTTGTGGTAATGTCTGAAGTTTACCATGGACTCTGTAATATTTTTTTGTGGAAATAATGCCTTGGTTACCTTGTTTCAAGCCATTCTAGTGTGGTATAGAAAGCCTGCAGGAAGACTCAGCTCGATTTGCGCCAGTTCTCATGAATATTCAAATGAGCTATGCTGCTTGGCTCTGATTGGCTAACCGCTAGGATATGAGAGCATGACTATTCATTCACCCAGCGCAATAAGTAGCCTAGGCTAGAGGTAATTTGTTTACAATCACCTTGAATTGCAGCAGAATGGCTTCTTCACAAGCCCGTTGACGTTCAGCCATCCTTGCTGTATAGGAAACTCACTGAGCTACACAAATTCTGGGGGCGTGGTCTCAAGTGGGAGAGCTCATGAATAGTAATGAGCTCAATCATTACGACATCAGACTGAGCAGCTTTTCCAACTGACCTGATTTCTCCCCTTATTTCTTTTAAGTGGCTAGAACTGACCGGGGAGGTAACAGTTCTTTATCACATTCACGACACAACACAAACACATATGGACCTAACACATATCAAAAAATACAAGTAAAAACGGTTTTGTGTGGCAGGGCACCTTTAAAGAGAGCACGCACGTCAACGTGAAAATCGGACGACACCAGTGCGCGAAGCCGCCATCTTCTTTGCGTCTTCAGATAAAAGCGAGTGAAATTCTGTCTGAAACGTATGTTATTCAATATGTATTTAACGATGTTCATAGCCATAAAAAAAATCTGCTTTACTGTATAAACTAATGTTATAAGCGCAATTTAGGCTTTCATTCAGTTAAAGTGAGTCAACACTCAGTCAATAACTCCTGAGCTAAACGCTCTTTTTACACAAATAACACCTCTTTTTTATAGTAGTAATGTAGTGAGGCAGCTACAACCCAATTTTCCTCAAAATCAGCTTTCCTCCTTGGTGGACAAAATACATAAGTCTCTAAAAACATGATAACCCAACTAGTTGGGTTAAAATAACCCAGCGTTGGGTTCGTCCCTTTTTGACCCAGCGCTGGGTTGCCAAAACAACCCAAATTGGGTTGTTGTTAACCCAGCAGTTTTTAGAGTGTACAATTTTGCCAATTCAAGTAGTTTTTAGCAAATAAATAAATAAATAAATTTAAAAATACTCATGCAAGCTGTATTGCAAATTTTGGAAAAAGAAGCTGCAGAAAAATCAAGCATTTGGCAAACAGGAGTGCAAATAACAGATGTCTACCTCACTGTGATTTATCACCAACCCCTTACACTAAACATGTCTTCCTCCTTCACTCATAATGAACTACTTCCTTTCTTGCCAGATTAAATGAAACTCATCTTCAAGTCTTTAGCTAACTTTTTCTTTTCTTTTTTTTAATCTTTTGTTTGCATTTTTAAAAAAAAAGAAGAAGAAAAAAAAAGAAAATCCTGGGACTGTAAAAAGAAAGATAAGAAAAAGTGTTCTGATTTGTAAATATGCATTTAATTAACAAACAAAAAAATACAAGAATAATTTACAATGCATGTTTCTGTGTGGCTTCACCTTCGCTAAAAATCTTAGTTGGAAATATCCGAATGGCTTCTTCGTCACTGTGTAATTGAGTTGTTGAAATATAGAAGCATCTGCTTGTAACTGAACTACTTCCATGTAGTATCATTTTTAAAGATGCGTCCTTAGAAAAAATACCAGAGATATACAGTAACTACATTTTAAACTTAAAACTTTACATTTTTATTCTGTTTCTATACTTATGTAAAGCTGCTTGGAGACAATGTGAATTGTTGAAAGTGCTATAAAAAATAAATTCAATTGAACTGAATTGAATCCTAAAAGAGTAATATATCCTCAAGAACGTGAGGCTGAAAGCATCGGTACGGCTCTCCGGCTCTCTTTTACAGTGGAACCGTCGAAAACACACTGTCTACTGGACCAAAACAGATTGCTGCAGTTAACCACAAATGCTGACAGATGGCTTCTGAACCTTTTCACTGGCAGCCTTTGTGGTTACAAACGGAGCTCGGCAAGAAAACCACCCATTTGGAAGTATTTTTGGGGAGGTTTTTTTTCTTTTCTGGTTTCTGAGGACACAGAGCTTGAAATATCTCTTAAGGTTTCTGCAGACCAAAAGCAAAAAACTTAAAAAAAAAAAAAAGAAGAAAAAAAAAAAGGTTTTAATAATACAAGTAATCCAGAGTCATTAGATGACTGTAATATTTACTGGAAGCCGCAGGCGTCCAAACAGAGCACAGCTGTCATCTACGAATGATTTCACTTTCTGCTGCTTAAGTATTCCATTAGAATTAAACATGCGGTATTTTTCATCTGTGAAATTTCTGAAGGGCAAAATAATCTTTGCGTTACTAAGTAAAATTCAAGGGTTTGACTGATGCATGTTTGTGGTGGAACACAAGCCTAATGAAACACACATAATGTAAGTGAAACTACAAAGTGTCACACACCTACTGTAGGATGCAAAACTTCACCCATCTAATTAGCACAGGCAGGCAATTACTGTAAGGAAACTGCTCGGAAAGAGGATGGAAGCGTGTCTTCGAGACATCTCGCTCACCTCGAGGTTGCAAACAGCATTCAGTGTTAGGTAAATGAAACACTCAAGCAGACATAAGTCTCATTAAAGCCTATGAAGGGCACCCCTAATAAACTCCTCAGCCTGACATTTAGAAGATCTGTGCTGATGGCTGACAAATTGGTGGTGCTTAAGTTGGGAGAAAGAATTTAGATCCTGTGGAAGATATTTATCCCAAAGGTTCCTGGCTGGTAGACAGGAAGAATCTGCTTCACTTAGAAAGATGCAGGCCATCATTTCAGCCCTCCCTTTCCTCACCACCATGACAGCAAGGCCAGGGAACAGGCTATTTTTCCAAACTATGGACCATGAAGGCAAACAATCCTCCTATGACAACTTAGTGGTGGAGCCAGACAGGAAATAAGATGTCTGGGAAATGCCAAGCGTGTTTCTTGTGACTTTAAACAATATCATGCCACTTCCATTAGAGTCTCTCAAACGGTATTTAATAGGACTGCTCGAACACAACATCATTTAATGATAACACATCAAAGTAAAGCGAGCAAGGAAAAAATCACTTTCAAACCGGAAAAAAAAAGGTTTACGACAGTAGATGAGCAGTGCATTTTAGAAAAGGTCAACATGAAATGTAAAGTATGCAAGAGTTTAGCCACTTAAGGATCATTAAGTTGTCTCGAAACTGATGCTGTCCGCTGTGAAAAACAAAGCAGTGCATCGCAACAATAACAAGAAAAGCTCGCTGACATGCGCTTTTTTGCTTCAGCGGAAAATGCAGCACC
Source organism: Tachysurus vachellii (assembly GCF_030014155.1). Taxonomy (NCBI): domain Eukaryota; kingdom Metazoa; phylum Chordata; class Actinopteri; order Siluriformes; family Bagridae; genus Tachysurus; species Tachysurus vachellii. The sequence goes on from NC_083474.1 coordinate 7,203,103, forward strand.
TTGATGGATTTAAAATTCACATTATTTGTATAGTAACTGCTGTATATCGAGGCATATCATTACAGCAGTGCTTTAGTGGGATATATAAAAGATAAGTGTGATCCTGTGGGCCACGGACTTTATTTACTCTAAATCAAAACTTTACTTTCAAACAAATACACCAAAATACACTGCAACATCATTTTACCTCACTGGCAAAAGTGTAATGTAATGTGTAACTAACTAGTGTAATTATAGTGTAATGTAACAACATAAGTGGCCTGTAACAGCACTAATACTGTGTACCGTAGTACGGTATATTGTAACAACACTAGTGTACTATAGGGTAACATAACAACACTAATGTTCTGTAGTGTACTATGACAACACGTGTAATATTGTGTAACGTAACAACACTAGTGAACTGCACTGTACTGTAACAACAGAAGTGTAAGAAGTGGTCTTTAACTTCACTAGTTTACTGTAATGCACTGTACTAGTGCACTGCAGTGTACTGTAACAACACTAGTGTACTGTAGTGTAAAAACACTAAAATTCTCTATCGTTCTGTAGTTTACTGCACTAGTGCACTGCAGTGTACTGTAACAACACTAGTGTACTGTAGTGTATTGTAACAACACTAATATTCATTAGTGTACTTTAACAACACTAATATTATGCAGTGTATTGTAGTTTACTGTAACAACACTAGTGTACTGTGGTGTACTGTAACAAGTCTGATATTCACTAATGTTCTGTAGTTTACTGTAACAACACTAGTGTACTGTGGTGTACTGAAACACTGACATTTTCTAGTATTCTGTAGTTTACTATAAAAACACTAGTGTACTGAAACAATAATACTGTACTGTAACAACTTTAGTGAACTGTAGTGTACTGTAACAACACTAGTGTACTGTAGTGTACTGTAACAGCACAAGTGTTGCAACTGTAGTGTGTTGTAACAACACTAGTGTACTGTAGTGTACTGTAACAGCACTAGTGTTGCAACTGTAGTGTACTGTAACAACACTAGTGTACTGTAGTGTACTGTAACAGCACTAGTGTTGCAACTGTAGTGTACTGTAACAACACTAGTGTACTGTAGTGTACCGTGACAGCACTAGTGTACTTTAACAACAGTAGTGTACTGTAACAACACTAGTGCACTCTAGTGCACTGTGATGTACTGTAACACTAACATTTTCTAGAATTCTGTAGTTTACTATAACAACACTAGTGTACTGTAACAGCACTAGTGTTGTAACTGTAGTGTACTGTAACAGCACTAGTGTACTGTAGTGTACTGTAACAGCACTAGTGTACTGTAGTGTACCGTGACAGCACTAGTGTACTTTAACAACAGTAGTGTACTGTAACAACACTAGTGAAATGTAGAGTACTGTAACAACATTAGTGTACTATAGTGTACTGTTATAATATTAGTGAACTGTAGTGTACTGTAACAATTCCCCTCACTAGTCATCTCTCCCCATGATACCACAGCTACCAACCAGTAGGAAATAACACATGCTTTCTTTCTGAGACATTTGAAGCCAACCAACCACATCTATGCCAAAGCCAGTGCTCAATCTGCATAACACACTCAGAGGAAAAGCGCTGCCTGGCTGTTCTCCTGCATACATGAGCTCACAGATGCACATGATTGGCTATTGTCGCTGTGATTGACAAGGGAGAGATAGCTAGGATTCCAGCTTGTCTATAACACCTGAATAGTGGTTTGGTCTGGAGATTCATCTGATGTCTGAAGACCGATGTGTGCAATTTCTTTAATAAATCCTTACTGAATGTGATTAGTAAAGAATTCCAATGAGGATGTGGAAACCTAGTGGTTAAGGTGTTGGGCTACCAATCGAAAGGTTGTGAGTTCGATTCCTACATCCACCAAGCTGCCACTGTTGGGCCCCTGAGCAAGGCCCTTAACCCTCAATTGTTGTATAAAAATGTATATTTCTCTGAATAAGGGCGTCTGCTAAATGATGTAAAATTCAGATAAGGCATCCAATTGCTACCAAATGAATTGAATTTTTCCAAATTCTTTCACAAGTCATGATTACACTGCCCTCTGAAAGGGTTCTGACAGCTTGTCTGCAGTGTCAGGTTTTCAACAGGACGTCAGCATCACAGAACAATACGTCCTGATGTCACCTCTAAACAGCCTGTGCTTGACTGAAAGCCTGATTGTTCCCATAAATTCTGCTTCTAATTACACCAGCAAAACACATGCCCTCTCGGCAAGCCTTTCAGATGAAAGATTCTGTTGAAAGAAACAATATGCATGGCTGTCATAGCACTTTGTATATTGTGACTATCTCCTGTGTCACACTGATGACTTAATATACCGTAATTAAGCCATTGTACGTGTCTGTTAGCGGGACAAAAGTTATGCGTTGAGCCATCAGAAATGGGAGAGATGTTTTACCTACAAACATTGTATTCTTACTAGTGGAAAGGGAGACGATGAATAAAGTAACTTGCTGAAAAGAACAGCTAATGGTTGTGAATAAAAATAGGCATGCAATATGTAGTGACTGTAGTCCTGAACGACTGGAATCATTATGAATAATTATGAACTGGCCAGGGAATACCTTTTACGCAAGCAAGAGAAGAAAAGAAAAAAAAAATTCTGTTTCTCATTACCAGGCAATTAAAACTCATTTATGGCTGTAAACACACAGGAGGAAAACTCCATCATTTAAATTCATATTTTGTTAAAAACAAACTACATCATAAAAGAACATTTGCTTGAAAAATGAAATAAGTAGACCATCTAACGGTACCATCAACACTGCCTTCAATTCCCGCAACCAAAGATTCAATCGTTTAACAGGTCGTTTTCGCTAATCTGTCTGAAAAGCACACATTTTAAGTATTCTCCTTTGTTTTATGTTGACATAAACTTTTAAAGACCTACTGTGAAAATCAAGCGCTAATCCACTCAAATGATACACCATTTCATTATCCTTCAAAAAAAAAAAAAACTTTAGCAACTAGCCATTTGGTAAAGAGTACTAAAAATATCACTTAACTACAAACTGCTCTTGAAGGTACTAATCACATTTTACTTTAAAAATAATCAAAGTGAATCAGGTGGAACAAAAAAAAACCCCAACACGTTTAACCTCGAATACAATCTCTTCATGCCTTCAGATTCTTTAAATTGGTATGCCAGCCTTCCTCTTCTTAGCAATAGCGTTTTCGCCTTGTCCTGAGTCACTGATAAAATGTGAGAGGCCAAATGAGGTTTCACAAATAGTCTAACTTCCACGACAGCAACCCAATTACCATAGCTAAGATAACCTCTTCCCTGTCAGAGAGGATTAGCTACTGGTCCGGGCAACACCGTTCTCAGGGTCGCTCGAGAGCTGCCACTATGCTCGCTATGCAAAAACTGCTTGTTTACTGAGCAGCTTATTTACATTTGTGTAGAAACCCTTAAATTGACAGATGTCATCCCTACCCTCCGTGGGCAAACCTCATGTGGTGATCAAATAGTGAAGCGTTCTGCTTTGTCCTTTCATTTTGAACGCCCTGTTTATTCGTCTCGCACAGCTACCTTCCATATCTTCTACAACGTACGCCGGCTACAATCGCGCGTCATCTGAAGCCTCTGGCAAGAATCCTCGGATCATGCGGTATATTGGGTTTAGTTATTAACTCCGTCGGTGGTATATCAAGAAATATCCTAAAGAGCACAGGAATGGAAATTGTTGTATTTTGTTCCTGCTGAACCGGGAGTGGAACACGAGGACATACCTGTAGCTGCTCTTCCACCTTTGTGGCGTTAATCAGCTGGCAAAAATATTCAATTCAACTCAATTTTATTTGTATAGCGCTTTTAACGTCGGACATTGTCTCAAAAGCAGCTTTACAAAACATAAGAAATATAGTACAAAAAGTTTATTATACAAAGATTAATATTAGATAAAAGTTCAAGCTTAATATTAGACTTATATTTGAATGTGTTTGTTTTTATCTTCAATGAGGAAGTCTGAGGTGAATGTGGCAAGGATCAACTCCCTTAGATGAAAGAGGTAAAAACCTTGAGAGGAACCAGTCTCAAAAGGGAATCACATCCTCATTTGGGTGACACTGGAAAAATATATAGACGATAAAAGAAAATATTGATCGATACACATTTTTCTCTCATCCTATTACTATAGCTTACCTTGTTCCTGTTAGTTAGGTCTAGTTAGGTCTAAGAGTAGAATGCTACTCATCTGCTTTTCAAAATTTCAAGAAATCTCATCAGTATTCAAACTGGTAACATATTTAAATGATGTCAGCACAGTAAGATCCTCGTTTCTGTTGACACGTTCCTGATGTAAACCAATTAGGATGCTGGCGATTGGTCCGTTCATATGTCTTAAGTATCAGGACAATAACGAGATAGAGATTATAGACGTAACGATGTACGTGAAATAAGAAACGCTCTAAAACTTCTCTCTTCAAGCCACAACCCAAACCTCTCACAACACATGATGTAAACGCCACTTGAACAAAGTAACTACAGTAAAAAAAAAAAAGCTGATTGAATTGATTCCCTCAGAACTGATCAACATTCAGACGGATTCGCTCCGCATCGTCATCATAATCGATGTCATCCTTAAAAAACCTAAGTGAACTATACCTGATAATTTTACCACATAATAACCACATGTTCATTTTTTTTTTAGAGAGACGATATCCGAGAAAAATATTGAAACTTTTTTGAGGCGTCAACCATCAACTGGGAGACATATACACATACACTCAGCATTCGAGGAAGTCCATCAGACATGAGTGTCTTTATCCGAGTGTTCCATAAAACGGTTTAACTTTACATCAAATCTGGAAGTGTATGCCGTCATTTCCTGCTGCAGTCCTCTATTTTACGTTGAAGTGATTCATAAACTCAGGATGCACCGCTTCAGTGCTCTTAAAGGAAGACGGCTACGTAGAGTTCCCCTAATGACGGTGCATTTACTCATTAGTTAAATATTAGAGAAGACGTCTTCCTCGTACCACCGAGGAAATAATGATGTTATTGCAGCACAGCCAGTTGTGACTGTGCAAACAGATGCTGCTGTCACATCGCCTCCTCTTGCGTTAGGTAATGAGATTAACCGCTGAGAGTATTCAATGTCCTGACAATCTTAAGTATTTAGCAGCTCTCCTGAAAAGCGCCTCCCCCCCCGAGCCACCATCTGTACATCCTATTGATTGGTCACTCGCTCTTGCTTAGACAGCTGGAGTCCACTTTCTGTCTCCGCTGATCAATAATTCTCCGACCCGAGGTCCAGACTGCATTCAACTTCACGCCCCGACCTGCGATCTGCGAGTCAGACGTTCACAGGTTGAACTTTTTACTTCACATTTTATACCAAGACACTGCTACAATATCTGGTGACATTTACTCCCATTCTATATTTTATCAACAGTTAACCTTTGTCTTTTTTTTTTTTTTTGTAAGAGCGCCACAAATTAACACCAAAATCCTTTCTGTGAGTTATCGCTCGATAATACTTCAAACTATGTAATATTTTCATTTGCCTATAAATCAGGAAATGGCATATTAATCTGGAATGATCTGCGCCAGGGTTTTAAGCTCTCCGATATATGAACACTTTATAGCAGAAGCCAAAAAAATGGAATTTGCGCCTGCTTTGTGGTGCTCATGTTCAATGTCTGTCATGTCGCACTCCACTGTGGTGGTTAATATCAACCTATAAAAGTAGAAACTTAGGGTTTTAAAGAATTTGAAGGTTTTTTATATGCATTTCTGTTTTTATCTAACTTAGCTTAGTAGCGATATCTTCTTAGAGAAGGTCCAAAATAACAAAACGACTTTCTTTCACACAAATGTTTCAATCGTTGAAGTAAATGTTGATATGAAACCCGTTTCTGCGCCCTGAGATGCACTAAGTGCTTTTTAAGAAAATGTGAAGGTGTCATATTTATCCACTAAAATTCTGTGTAAGGTTACACTAGCAGAGGGCAAAACATATCACACTGAAAGCCAACAAATGAGTCCTGACTCATTTTATATCAGATTTGTTTAGACTGATTGAAAATGTCTGAAGTTGATTTCGACAGAAAGGAACGCCAGCGTACTGGTAAAAAAAAGGGTTAAAAGAACCCTTAGTTAGTTTCCTAGAAGCCCTGCCACCTCACCCCAGCGCTCACGCTCATAGCTCACATGCCCTCGCTTTGTCAATGTTTTGAGTTCATTAATGTGAAACTGTCAGGAGGACCATTTTCACCCAAGAAGATTAAATAGTCCTGAAACAAAGTGTCAAATCCAACATTTCACAAATAATGTTAATGGTGATGTTCATTAAAAGGTAATTAAATTCACGGGGTTGTTTTTTTTTTATTATTATTATGACCAGCATTCCCCTGCTCTCTACTGCAAGCCCATTGCACATATAGAAACAAACCGAAAAAATAAAAATAAAAAAAAATCTGTACTGTAGAGCTGAAAATGTTCTCAATAAAAAAACACTTGTATTCATTGGTCAGAAAAACAACTACAGAAAAAGTAAACAAATCCTGCCTCTGCCACTGAATGAGTCATAAGACAAAACCTGGATTAAAACATTTTTTTGTATTACATACAGTGTTTACTCTTTCTTTTTTTTGTTCCTCGGCCCATATAGAACAGAAGCCAGTAAAATTCTTTCGTCAGAGAGCAGGGTGAGCCATGATACAGGCCACTGGAGCAGAGAGGGTTAGGGGCCTTGCTCAAGGGCCCAACATATAAAAAAATGTTGATGTAGTTTTGATGCAGCCTTGGAGCTGAGATCTTTTCTGTTAATAATTTCTGGATTAATTTATTTGTCATGTATACATCACAGCCTTTATCATAGTTTGTGAGGAAATTAAAGACAGAGCACAGGGTCAGCTATGATACAGCACCCTATAGCAGAGAGGGTTAAGGGCCATGATCAAGAGCCCCACAGTGGCATCACTGGGCCTTGAAACACGGTCCTCCAACCTTAACCGCTTGAGCCACCACTGTAATTTCTGGAACACATGGTGTTATAGCACCTCAGTTTAAGTTACAAAAAACTATGCGCGGAATGCATGGCATGTTTGGTTAACTTCATGCGCTTGGGTCGATTCTGGGTCGACCTGCTTTCTCTCTGTAAATGAACCGTGTTTGTCTTTGCTCGGAGCTCTAAGTAGTCTCCCTCAGTCGGTCGGTCTCGGACCACTCGTTTGGAGTGAAACTGCCGTATTCTCACCTGCACAAACGAACCATAACAAGTGAGGGGGGGAAAATTCAGGAGGGTTCGGTGCAAGCGAAACACAATGTTTAGTTATGTAGATCATTTCTCATGTAAACCTTAAGACAGAAATTGAACAGAGATGTTTCAGGAAGGGAGTGTGTTAATACGAACCACATTAAAGATTCGAAGAAGACTGACGCAATAGTGGGACAAGACCTCGTACTATTCCTGGAGGGCTCATGTGTGACCAAAAGCCAATGGATTTCTTTCTTTTTTTTTTTTTTTTATAATACTGTATGTGCTCATCCGTTTTGAGACAGCTGACTTAAAACAGCAGTGAAGTGGCAACAGGAGGAAATATTTTATTTCCACTAGGAAGAACAGGAGGAATGTCTGGAAATGAAGTGGTTTCAAAACCTACAGAGCTCAGAGCTGCCCGTATGTGCCTAGGTCCAAATAACAAATCAAACACTGTAGAGTTTTATTTAATTCTACGCAGTTAGGTGTTCACTGGGTGCTGTTTGATTTGATGTTTGAGTGCTTGTAGTGGAACGGTGGTAGATCTCCAGCTGGATCTCGCTACGCTTATTAAAGTGACATGTTGCAAAATCACAGCTCTTTTTCAGCCCGTGGGCATAGGAGCAGCGGAAAAAGTCATCAACATGGATTTTTAGAGACACATTCAAAGTTAGAGTCGGATACAACGCTTAGGAGACATGACTTTGTTTTCACAGGCAAAGGACTTTGTGTTCAAACCTGTCTCACGCACATATTAAATGGACTATGGAATATATTTGGACTATTGAAATTACTGTGGAGTGAAGTTCACTCGTCTGAGGTTGCCAGGTTTACAAAAAAACCTTCAAAGACAAAACTTTAAACACCTTTCTTAAACTAGAATAAATTAGAAAAAAGACAAACGGATTATTACAGCGCAACAGCTGGGAAGTTGAAGCTCAGTGGTTAAGATGTTGGATTATTGATTGGAAGGTTGTGAGTTCAAACCCCAGGGCCACTCCTCAATTTCTCAGCTGTAAAAATGAGATAAACGTAAGTCGCTCTGAATAAAGATGTCTGCCGAATGATGTCTGCCGAGTGACTAAATAACAATTTAGGTTAACATGATAAAAAAAAAAAAAAATATGTAGAAAGCAAATATTTTCAATATTTTTCAATTGTTCAATATGTTGCAGTATGGCTGAGTGTAAGAATAGCACTTGATGCAACACAACACAAGATTTAGAAACAGTCTTGTTTTGTAGCAACGACAGCACAGTGAGTAAAGTTTGAAGAATGTGGTTCGAGCTTGAACAAGAATGTGGGGATGTGGTAGCTCAGTGATTAAGGTAGGTGTTGGGCTACTGATCCACCAAGCTGCCACTGCTGGGCCCCTGAGCAAGGCCCTTAACCCTCAGTTGCTCATTTGTAAGTCACTCTGGATAAGGGTGTCTGCTAAATGCCGTAAATGTAAGAATGAACACATGGGACTCAAGACAAGACTGAACCAACAATTCAATCTGAGTGAGACACAAATCTGAGGTCATAAAATTGTAATTGTGGTATTAATGATATGAACAATACTGCTATTCAGTGTAAGTCAACAATGAATTTCAATGTGTTTATTTTGTAAAAAAAATAGTCATTATTGAGCAACAAATAGAAGCCTTAGGTCAGAATCGCATGAAACTGACACACCTCTGTTTTTGGCCAACTGTCTTATCACACTGGAGTAAAATGAGTTAACGTTCACATCAGACATCAGAAGACATTTTGTGTATTTTGGTTTAAGTGTTAGAAAGACACACAGCGCAGAATGGTGCTAGCAACAGACAGTGCCCAATTTTGATGAAGGAGGTCACAGGAGAACAGTCTGATCTGAGCTGACAGGAAGTCTAGAGAAACCTACAGTATATAAGAACTCTTTACAGCCGTGCTGAGCAGAAAAGCATCAACCATGAGATGGATGAGCTACAACAGGAGAAGACCACACTGAGATCCTTTCCTGTCAGAAACTGGAAAATGAGAAGGTACAGGCTGACAGACACCAGACAGCTGAAGATTGAAACCCATCACCTGATCTTTTTCCCAATCTTGAACTGTCTAGTTTCAGTGAATTTATTCCCACTGTGGCCTTAAATTCCTGTTCCTCGGTTCCTCATTGAAGTCAACGTTAAGTGAACCTCTCGAGCTGTCTCCATAACCGTGCGAATTGATCTGTTGTGCTGCTGCTCCGTGATTGGCTGATTGGATTGTTGCCTGAATGAGCACGGGTACAGTGGTTCCAACAAAACAGGGTGTGTATATTTCTCTGTAAACTCATATTGAAACAAAAATAATAAATATGCATTTAAACATTTGTGTGAATGATCTGAGCCATCTTTTAAAAAAATGGTTGGTTTATGCAGAAATTGAAGAAATTCATTAAAGAAATGCTTTCCAAATTTTTCAAATTTCAGATATCCGTGTATTTATTTTTGAAATAAACCTCTTTTTTAAATTGAGCTGTAGAATAATCAAGACAACAAATTGTCTAGCAAACAGACAAACAAACAAACAGACAAACAACCAAACAAAGCTGATAAATTAATAAAAATGCACAAGGTAGGCTTGTAGATGTTTAGAAAATAAAACCGTTAGTAAATCCACAACATCAGTGCTTTAGACTTTTTCTACTGAGTTGTTCCAAACAAAACCTCCTCAGATATTGTTCTGGCCATCAGAGAAAAAAGAGCTTGTGCATTTTCCCACAGGCCTAAAAGTGTTTTCTTTTGAACTGATGCGCAAAAAAAAAAAAAAATCCAGAGAAACAAGAAGAGTACAAAAGCAGGCTTTTTAAAGAGGACTACTGAGGTTGTGTCACCAGTTACTAAGTGGGTCACATCACGCTGAGCTTCCCGCAGTTCATGCCGTCCTTCAGAGCGTTTAATGATGTGTGCTGATATGAGATAGAGATAAAGTGCATGTGAATCTCGATTAAAAAGAAAAATGGTGAAACAAAGTGTTAAAGCCAGTGCACTGAACATGAAAGTCAGTCAACGCGCATTAAAAATAAAACATCTGATTTCATTAATGTATTCCTTTTTGAATGCCATCTACAGGCAACAAGCTCGTAAGAAACTTGTAAGTAAACAAGACATGAACATTTCTTGCACATGAAGGTTACATCAGTGGCACGGCTGTTAGTGCGACACTACATCGGTGCTATTTGTTTTCTGTGGTTAGATGAAATAACCTATTATCCACTGGATGCCCTGAAAAACAACATAATTTGATCTCTGTTTTTTTTTTTTTCCTTTCTTGGTCGCTGCCAAAATATAATCAGTGACTAACTAGAACAGACAATGGGCTCTTTCCGTGAAAGACGGGGCTGAGAGAAACAATGACATATTTATCGTTAGCAGACATGAACTCTCGTCCTCTCATCATATTCGCCTCTCGTTATCCGAGCGCTGTCGTGAATGAAGCATTCTCTGTCCCTTCATCCTGCATCTCATCTGCTGCCTCTCATCTAATTCACTCAGCTCTGTCCCGATGACCGGGACGAGAATGGCCGGGTCGCTGACGCCGATCCTTCTGAAGGATCGATCCTCGAGATGCTCTTGTGCTCGTAGTTTAACGGGAAGTGCTGAGAAGTGAGGTTTTTCTCTGAAACTAGAAGAACGTGGATTTTTTTTTTCTATTTAAAAAAAGGTCTTTGTGTGTGCTAGAGCGAGACAGAAAAATTCTGACTCGACCGTGTCGTTGTGAATGAAAAGCAAAAATTTCATTCAACAACATTTTCATAAGCATTCCTTTCATCCATTTTAATGGATACCTTCATTTGAGGCTTGTGTAAAAATAAAATTCTCAATTTGATATGAAATAATGTCCACTTGACATTAATATTCCCTTAATATTTCTTAATATTTCTACATGATGGAGTCTAACACGCTGCTCAATTTCGCCACTACACAAGGTTATATATTGTACAGTTGTATATGTATATATAATGTTGAATATTATATGAATGTATTTTAATTTGACTAGCACACATTCTGAAAACTGAATGCTGTATGCTCGAATCTGATTGGATAATTTTTTGTTTGTTTGTTTTTTGTTTGATTTGAACAGAACACAAAAAATAATGCATTTAAAATAACACAAGTAGTGTATATGTGGAGGTGGGACTTGCTGTGTGCGTCATGATTTATCACACCTCCGTCTGTGTGCGTTATTTTTGCACAACATTTTCACGATAGGTTTCATTCCTTACGATCCTTACGATCCTTACTGTCTTCAATTTACGATACCAAACTGAATATTGCACATCTGCAAAATAATTCAAAGAAATTTCAAGCAAATCTTAATTCTTCTGTAACATACTGCGTGTTTCGTGTAATCACCAGAGATTTCGGAGTTAACTCATTTTTCCAGTGAGTTAACAGTGAAAACCCCTCACCTCCGCCGCATTAGCGTCTGCTTTGACCGCAATTTAGTACACTTAATGTCCATTATTTAGCGATTACGGAGTGTGTTATATGTCAGCGGATAATGAAAACCTAATGAGCTCAAAATCGTGCGGCCTTTAATAGAAAAATACTTCTTCTAATGATGTTCGTCTAAAGAGCAGGTAAACGATTTTGCCACAAATAAGACGCAGGTGTAATATCTAACAGTTTTCGTAACCTAACATAAAAACTGGACTTTCTTCGGTTTCTTTAATGCAGTGTGTTAATGGAGTCTTTTTTTTTTTATTTTCACTTCTTCTGTCTTAATGCTGTTAATAAAACCGAGGCCCGATGCAGGGTGATGGAAGACCTTCACAGTTACAAGTCTCATTCAGCGCTGCTCAGACGTATGACCTGGAACTAATAAAAATGAATGTTTGCCTGGTTTACAACTAATGATAGAGATCACACATTAAAGTTTAATGTGAAGCCGTGCGCTATATTTGATTAGACTGATTTGTGCTGGATGATGAACAAAAGAAATTACCAGGTAAGAAAGTGGCAGCTACTGTATAAACACTGCAGGACTGTTTAAAACATTTCTAAGTCAGAGAATAGAATATTATTATTCAGCCTGTCAGAATCCATGTAAATTTTAGAGCATGTTTGCTCTGCTGGCTCCCTTCAGAAACAAATAATACAGTAATAACAGTTTAGAATGAAACCAACAGAACAGTGGAGTTGAAGCTGTCATTTCATCAGTGTAGGTTTCTCGAACATGAGCCAGCTGGAATTTCGCCAATGGAAATAGCATATGGAATCCTTTAGGTTTTCCATATTCCCAGCTTTAATGGGTTGAACATGAGAT